>NC_041407.2:37694157-37904157 GCF_900747795.2 Erpetoichthys calabaricus
TTTGTTTGCTTTCCTCTCTATCTTTCTGACAGTCTCTGCTCCTGACGCGCATTCCTTTGAAGAGGAAGATATGTTTGCATTCTTTTAATTGTGAGACGGAAATGTCATCTCTGTCTTGTCATGGAGCACAGTTTAAACTTTTGAAAAAGAGACAAATGTTTGTTTGCAGTGTTTGAATAACGTTCCTGTCTCTCTACAACCTCCTGTGTTTCTGCGCAAATCTGTGACCCAAGCATGACAATATAAAAATAACCATATAAACATATGGTTTCTACTTCACGGATTTTCTTATTTCATGGGTGGCTCTGGAACGCAACCCCCGCGATGGAGGAGGGATTACTGTAGTCTTGCTCAGAGCTGCAATGTTGTTGTTTATTATCACAAGGTTCATAACAATGAATGTAACTACATCCATGAAATGTTTACTGAGATATCTGAGCCACTAGCATCATGCAAACTTTGTGGACCCACTATGTACAATGGAACCCACCCAAATTAACTTTCCCATATTTAGGGTTTTCACTCATTTAGAATTTGTTGTTAAACATAAAACAGCCATTGCCTGAAGCAGTTTGAGTTTTTAAAGCAGCACCGGTTAGAGCATGGTGTGTGCTGTACTGTTACATGGACTTTGGCCCATGAAAACATAACCGTAATTTACACTCAATATTCTAACCCCCTCTCCTTTTAAGCCTATGCTCACACTGCAGCGAAAAATAACCGTATCTTGAATTTCGCCTCATATTTGATTGATTTTTTTTGTCTGCCAATTTTGAAAGTGCCCCATAAAAGAAAATTAATAAATCAGTTTGGTCAGACAGATGCTGGTTGCTGCTTTACTTTACATTGTTTCAGTGCAGAACATGTCTAAATTTGTAAGCTTGTTCTGGTAAGGAAAAGAAAAACAGGAAACAAAAGATTAGAGCTGTTGGTTTGAGTGCATTTATTACTCTGTACATAGAAACAAGTGGGCCAATGAACTGGTGAGAGCATGATGGGGCTGGTTTGGTCATTACAAGAACAGTGTAAAACCTTTCTGAAAAGGTGGAAAAATGGCATGGGAAGCATGAGGAGAGTCTCCTTCAAAGACGACAAGTATAAAATTAAACAGGATGTGAGACAGCCTCCTCAAAAATAATGATGGAGTCTGAAAAGCAGGCTTTACAGGAGTATGCTTGAGCAAAGCAGTACCAGAGAAGACACATTCACACATGGACAAACACCAAGGAAAACAGCTGAAAGTGCATGTAGGGAAAGAGAGAACAAATATTTTTACATTATTCTATTACCTGTTTTTGAAGTATAGCATGGCTAATACTTGCAATAATTCATGGAAAGTTAAGGTAATCTTTTGAAAAGCAGACTTTTCTTAGAAACAGCAAAAAAGAACAAAAATGGCAAAAAGCATTAAACAAGTTAAAATAAACAATCCAAATGACAGTATCCATAAAAGCCAGAAGCAAGAATTCAAAAACCAGAAATATCAATAGTTACAAATACAGTCTATGAAGGAACAATGGACTATGACATCCTGTGCTGTGGGAAGAATGGCGTCAAACTACACACTGGGCGTTTTGTAGATCAGGACCAATTGGAATCACAATTGAGAGGTGTTAGACATGGAGACACAGACACAAAAAGATAGTATTAACAAAACAAAAGTGGGTTTTATTTACAGGTACACAGAGAAACTGTATCAGGTGGGCTTTTTTAATACAGTCATCTGACACACAAAACATTAAAGCAATGTCCCAAACAAAAATAGTGAATAATATTTAAAGTGACAAGTCACCAAATGTAAAGAATCAAAAAGAATAAATGTATATACTCAAAAAAATTGCTAGTCTCTCTATTATATAAAAAAAATCCTGCAACAAGACGAGACCTTTTGGAAGATTTTTTCAATTCCCACGAGTTGAGACTTTGGCCATGAGATGTTTTCAAGTCCCACCCTCCTCTCAACCATATTTAACCACGCACATGGTACTCTAAAATCCGTGACAGCGCAACGGGCGCAAAGCCCCCTAGTATTCCTAAATATAAAAAGCACTCAGGAAGATTCTACTCAAAGCAAAGTCCTTCTTATGAGTCCCAAAATATTCACAAAGAGAAATAATCTGTATATACAAAAGAGCAGAAAGTACACCACAAACCCAAATTGTATAAATACCTCCACCAAATGTATACTATAACTAGTTGATATTTATATGTCTATATTGTTATGCTTGGGTTACAGATTTGCACAGAAACACAGGAGGCTGTAGAGACAGGAACTTATTTAAACACTGCAAACAAACATACAGTATGTCTCTTTTTCAAAAGTTTAAACATGCTCCATGACAAGACAGAGATGACAGTTCCGTCTCACAAAAGAATGCAAACATATCTTCCTCTTCAAAGGAGTGCATGTCAGGAGCAGAGAACGTCAGAAAGAGAGAGAGACAGAGAGAGAAAAGTAATCAATCAAAAACCAATAGGTGCTGTTTTGGCTTTTAAGTATGCGAAGTACCGCACGGGAAGCATATCGCGCAGCAGAGCCGCAAGTAAGCCCAGCAAGTAAGGGAGCAATGTGAAGGTAGTTTTTCAGTGTTTTTTAGAGGAGTGTCCATATCCTCTAGGGGTGCGATCAGCCCCCTTGCTCACAATATAGAAAACAAATTACATAAAATAAGGCACAAGCCAGTATGCTATACCAAACTCACTCTCCCCATGACTAAGTCAAACGACGACCCTTGCAGGCAGAAAGTGTGTTTTATGCTGGGGAACTAAACTTCCAGGTGATCTTGAGACATGTCGCTCCCTTCCTCCAATTTTGGACGATGCAGGCGCATCCCACTTACATGCTACATCCAGTACCTGCAAGGCCTGTATTAAATTACATGATGGTCTTGTGTGCATGTCTGCAGAAACGATGGGCCTCAATCGGATAAGCCAATATGTTCTCTGGATTTACTATAGTAAGTTACCTCCTTGTAAGGTTGTCTCGGGATCCCCTTCTCTGATATAATGCAAGCATTCATTAAATCTAATGCTCCACCCATCTTATTTTGCAGTGGTATGTGGCTATGATGATGCTCATGTTTTGACTGGGCCCAGGCGTAGCCCAGTAGGCCTTTTTTGGATATGCGTCTACCCTGCTGTTGGCATAACACAGCATTGTCCTACCTTCCCAAAACTAAACTAAACTGCATTTCGACTGAATAAAAAGGTAAGTGCCTTTTTTGTTCTAAGTTTAAACTGCTTTGCAGTAATCTTAGAACATTTTCCTATACTTTTGTAATGCCTGGCAGGTGCATTATCACATGCACCACTGAAGGTTGCTGCTGTTTGTGAACCCTCAGTGCTAACATCAGGATTGCTCCGCCTCCAGGGTTTCCACCCACAAAGTGCAATGCACATATGAGAATACCTCATTATACATAAACAGCAAAAAATCAACAATTTTAAAGTGAAAGTACAGAATTAATGAGTTATAAACAAAACCAACAGAAATACCAAAGAAACATGAAAAATAATGATTCCAAGTTAATAAAAGCAACAGAAATACAGAAAATAAATACAAGCTAGGGATAAACCCAGGCTGTAATATAACGATTTTCAGTTAAGTTTACAAGTAAACTTTTTTGATGGAAACAGCTGAGAGAAAGCGGCAGTCTTTATCTCCAGTCAATATCCTCCCATTTTTTTTTCTCTTTTCTCACTACTTTCTGCTCCATAGGTCTCAGATGTTATAAAGCTAAAATTCAACATCTGATGTTTTGATGGGGCGGCATGGTGGCGTGGTGGGTAATGCTGCTACCTCACAGTTAGGAGACCTGGGTTCGCTTCCCGGGTCCTCCCTGCATGGAGTTTGCATGTTCTCCCTGTGTCTGCGTGGGTTTCCTCCCAGAGTCCAAAGACATGCAGGTTAGGTGCATTGGCGATCCTAAATTGTCCCTAGTGTGTGCTTGTTGTGTGTGTGTGCCATGTGGTGGGCTGGCACCCTGCCCAGGGTTTGTTTCCTGCCTTGTGCCCTGTGTTAGCTGGGATTGGCTCCAGCAGACCCCTGTGGTTAGGATATAGCGGGATGGATGTTTTGATGTTAAATTAAATTTCACTATGGGCATGTCTTGCCCCCTCTAGAGTTCACAAATATAATAGCAACTCTGTAGTAACTGATCATAGAATGATTAATAACACCAGACAAGTAGGCTTGTTCAACATTTGTAACTGCACGCCTTGCAGGCGTCTCCACATTTGACATGATACAATAATGACCTTAAACCATCAGTTGATGGCTCAAGTTGATTAGAATGAAGCACAGCTGCAAAACTAAAATATGTGTGTACAGTACATAGGAGTGGTGGCTCTGAGGCTAGGGAATCTGCACTGGCAATCGGAAGGTTGCCGGTTCGAGTCCCGTAAATGCCAATAGGGACTCTGCTCTGTTGGACCCTTCAGCAAGGTCCTTAACCTGCAATTGCTGAGCGCTTTGAGTAGTGAGAAAAGCGCTATATAAATGCAAAGAATTATTATTATTACATAGGTTGATGTTATATTTATCCTGGGATCACTTCAAAGTATGAGTTGTCAAAAGTCCACAAACTATTCACTGTTGATGTTTTAATCAAATGCACAGATGCCGATGGTTTTGACAGACTTTTATTACAAGTGCTAGCTTCTCTCATTTTATTAAAGTAATAGTACCTTGGTGAGGTGAAGGTGCTAAATATGAGTCCAAAATAGCATGTCAGTTGGGTAGTTGTGGTGTTCAAGAGTGATTAGGTGTGCTGCTTTCACTTCAAATGCAAGTGTCATAAAACTACTTTAATAAAAATCTGTTTGAATACTTTCACACTTTGATAAGTGAAAATGTAGACCAGTTGCTCCATACCACATGCTAAAACATGATATAGGAGTAGTGTATTTCATATCAATTCTTACACCATGCTTATTATGTAGATTGGTACTCATAAGGATGCTGAGTAGATTCTTCTCACAGCAGAATGAAAGTAAAATTCAGTTGCATGAATGACATTATTCTCAACCACAAACTTTAAACCAAATACATTAAATGTTACATGCATATGAGTACTTGACAAAATAAAGCTACTTCTGATTTTTGCTTATATGATAAGATAAAAACAGGCTTTCTTTGGCTAAATACAATATATCACAGTGCAAAATCAATGTTTTTTTTATTGTTGTTAGCTTTCTCAAGATATTACATTTTGCATGTATTTATTGTAATTTTTAATTTTGCTCAAGTGGCACTGCTACCTTTGATGAGTCCTAATCAAACAATGCAGCGGTCTATTTAAGAAGTCCTCTGGACATGCAATAAAAAAGCCCCTTTACACCAAAGAAATCTAATGAAGACCACATGCTGTAAGCAGCAAGGAAAGGAACCTTCTTCAACCTTAATCCCTAAGATTTACAACTTGGCAATGTTTGTACACTGCAGCCTTCTGACTTCACTAAAGCTGAAGGCCAGGGGAGTAAACATGAGCTCAGTGCAAAAGTTACAAGTAAAATGATAAGGAGTTTTAGGAGCAAGTGTACTGACCAGCTGCCTTTCAAAGGACACCCTTTTTGACAGCATAACAATTTACTATACAGGAAAGTTCCTCTTACAGGAATAATTTTCAGGGATCAAAGAGAAGGTAAATTCTGTAAGTAAACATTAATTTTTAGCTTGACAACCATTTCATCAATGGCATACAAAGACAATTAAGTGAAACTGCCAGTGAGTTGTCTTTATTACTCAAGACATCAGAGAAATAAATGGCTCATATTTGGAGACCTATCACCCAATGTTGTCAGTTCATCATTGAGATGTTTCTACACCATGTTTGGAGTCTATCTGTAATCAATTCATTTAATTAGACATGATTAGGAAAGGCACACACCTGTCTATAGAAGATTCCACAATTGACAATGTGTATCAGAGCAAAAACCAAGCCATGAAGTTAAAGGAATTGCCCATAACTGAATCATTTTGAGGCACAGATCTGGGGAAGGCTACCAAAAAAATATCCTGCTGTATTGAAGGTTCCCAAGAGCACAGTTGCCTTCAGAATACCTAAATGAAAGAAATTTGGACCACCCACAGGGGGTGGGATGGGATAAGGGCCATGGTAAGAGATGTGACTAACAACCTAATTATTACTCTGGCTGAGCACCAATGAATAGGTGTGGAGATGAGAGAAACTTTCAAAAAGGACAACCATCATTACAATATTCAACCAATGTGGGCTTTAGGATAGAGTAACTAGACAACAGCCTCGCCTCAGTAAAAATCACATGGTGTTTGCAAAAACGGCATCTAAAGGACTCTCTGACATTGGGAATAAAGATTCTCTTGTCTGAAGAAACTAACATTAGCGTTACATCTGGAGGAAACCAAACACCGTTCATTACTTGTGCAATACAATTCTAATGGTCAAACGTGGTAGTGACTGCATTAGATAGATAGATAGATAGATAGATAGTTAGATAGATAGATAGATAAATAGATAGATAGATAGATATATAGATAGATAGATAGATAGATAGATAGATAGATAGATAGATAGATAGATAGATAGATAGATAGATAGATAGATAGATAGATAGATACTTTATTAAACGTTTACCCCCGGGGGTGGAATCGAAGAGTCGCATAGTTTGCGGGAGGAACGATCTCCTCAGTCTGTCAGTGGAACAGAACAGTGACAGCAGTCTGTCGCTGAAGCTGCTCCTCTGTCTGGAGATGATACTGTTCAGTGGATGCAGTGGATTCTCCATAATTGATAGGAGCCTGCTGAGCGCCCGTTGCTCTGCTACGGATGTCAAACTGTCCAGCTCCATGCCTACAATAGAGCCTGCTTTCCTCACCAGTTTGTCCAGGCGTGAGGCGTCCTTCTTCTTAATGCTGCCTCCTCAGCACACCACCACGTAGAAGAGGGCACTCGCCACAACCATCTGATAGAACATCTGCAGCATCTTATTGCAGATGTTGAACGACGCCAGTCTTCTAAGGAAGTACAGCTGGCTCTGTCCTCTCTTACACAGAGAATCAGTATTGGCAGTCCAGTCCAATTTATCATCCAGCTGTACTCCCAGGTATTTATAGGTCTGTACCCTCTGCACACAGTCACCTCTGATGATCACGGGGTCCAGGAGGGGCCTGGGTCTCCTAAAATCCACCACCAGTTCCTTGGTTTTGCTGGTGTTCAGGTGTAAGTGGTTTGAGTCGCACCATTTAACAAAGTCCTTGATGAGGTTTCTATACTCCTCCTCCTGCCCACTCCTGATGCAGCCCACGATAGCAGTGTCGTCAGTATTATGATGTGTGGTTGTTTTTCAAAAAGCTAGGAGTCTAGTCATGATTGAGGGTAAGCAAAATGGAGCAAAGTACAGAGGTGTCCTTAGTGAAAACCAGCTCTGCCGTGCTCTGGACCTCAGACTGAGATGAAGGTTCATCCTTCAACAGGACAATGACCCTGAGCACAAAGCAAAGGCAACACAGGAGTGGCTTAGGGTTAACTCTGGGAATGTCCAGAATTGAATCCAGTCGAACATCTCTGGAGAAACTTCAAAATAGCTGTCCACCATGGTCTCCATTCATCCTCAAACATCTTGGGAAATATATAGAGAAGATCTGGCAAAAAAAAAAAAAGTTGCCAAATCTAGATGCGAGCAGCTTCTCAACCCAAGAAGACTTCAGACTGCAACTGCTTTCAAGGATGTTTCAATTAAGTACTGAGTAAAAGGTCTGAATACTGGTGATATTTCAGTTTTTTATTTTTATTTTTAATACACTCCAAAAATGTCTAAAGTCCTGTTTTAGTTTTGTCATTCTGAGGTATTGCATGCTACTTGATGTGGGAAAAAAAGGAATGTAACTTATTTTAGCACAAGGCTGCACCATAGCAGAAATGTGAAATAATGAAGGGATCCAAATAATTCAGGATCCATTGTATTAACAAATCATTTAGACTCAATAGTAATTTAATTTACCTGTAATTCATAGCAGCCAACTATTAAAAAGATGATAATACACAGATCTAAAGCAGAAGGTCTATGGCAGGATGTAATCATCATCTCTACTTCTGAAATTACTACCTAAAATATAGATATATCACAGAAATCTTTAGATCTAAAATGACTCCCAATCTTTTAATGGCAATATTTGAAGTAACACATGATGGGATAACATGCAATTAAAAATCTATTCTGATATTCTGCATTACATTGTTTATAATTGGCTCATTTGGAAGAATAACCAACCCCCGATTGAATGGGAAAATGATATTTTAAACTGGAAAAATTCAAATTATCTCTAATTGGAATAGTTAAAACATTTTTTTCATTACCTTTCCTGTAATCTTAACATCTGTGAGGAACGTCTTCACACTTTTTCACTTACTGTAGCTTAGATGAGGGTTTGGAATGTAATTATTACAATACTGTATTGATTTGTGTTTCTAAATTAACTGTTCTTTTTGTTTGCAATTTATTTTCTCAATAAAAAATATAAAATAAAAAGTCTATGTTAATTTCTTTAAATATTAATAGCACCAACTGCTAATAAATATTGAAATCCTAGGGAATAATACACACAAAAGTGCAAATATATCAAGTAATTAAATCCAACAGTTGTTTCAATGAGTTCCTGTGGGAGTGCACCATATGCTGTATTGAACTGAGAGTTTACAGCAATATTCCCTTGGAAAACAGTACTGACAAGTGTCTCCCATTACTCCTCCGTCCATTGTGTGTGTGGGAGACACAGAAGCATGTCTTTCAGAACTTGTCTGCTTCAAATCTTCCTTTTGCAGGTTGGCAATGAAGTGCCATCGTATCTTGTTGAATTATTAATAAATTCAGCCTGAGTAAGACATCTATGCATAAAAATAGAGTAACTCCTGCTGCCCATGTGGCAGACATCCAAAACCCCTCTTTCTTCACTTAGGGACTGGTAGGGATGTATCAGTATAAAGAACTTTTTGTGTCTTAGGAAGGCATCTTGCATTCCACAAGCGTTGGCTTACTCTGAAATTACAAAGTGAAAGCCACAGCTGCAAGTCTCCCTACTGGCATTTAAGCATCAACTTAGTATGCACGTGTTGTCTAATGTTGACAGTAAACAGAAAGAGTTATTGAAGACACTTGTTTGTGAGAGATGTCTAACATTCCTCAATTACGAGAAATCTAGTTACAAAGCAGAACATTTTCTTAAATGTGTTCTGTTTAATATCCTGCAAACTATACATTTTCACTTTGGGTTTGCTTTTGAATTTTTAGGAAAGTTGTCATTTAAGAATATTTCTTAGATATCATAGATTTCTAAGAAAAAAAACAGTTCTTATTAACAAAAGTTGCACCTAAATCAAAGTACATAAATGAAAACCGCACTACCTCTATTGCTATTATATTTATGAATGGTGCTAGTCAAGGTCATAAATATCTGTACATAAAAGCATTCACTGTGTAGATGTGGATTGGTAAATGCAGCATACCATTTCTGTAGAGTCTGTGATTACTTCCCTGGTGGCCCTAAGCCATTACTTACTTTCATAGGACTTCATTTCCAGGGCAGCTCTCGCATTAATTTTGTTTTTGTGAGAAACAGTAATAACTCAGTCATTAGCAGGAATAACTGACAACTTCAAGGAGTAGGATTTAATTCCCAGCCAGGTCACTGTCTTGGTTCTGTCCACCAACACCTTTCTAACAGTCTTTGCGAAACTGAGTAAATCAAAAACATCTCAACTGCTAATTTTCTTTTGTAATTCAAAAAATCTGCCATGTTTAAAAAGAGAATCACTTTTATGTTATATAATTCTTGCATGTTCCCCCCATGATTGTGCGGGTCTCCTCTAGGTGTCCTGGTTTCCTCCCACAGTCCAAAGGCAGGTAGGTTAGGTGGGTTGGAGATGCTAAATTGACATTGATGCGTTTGTGTGTGTGAGTGTGTTCACCCTGTAGTGGGCTGTCACCATGTACAGGGATTGTTCTTGCCTTGTGCCCGGGGCTTGCTGGGAAAGGCTCCAGCTTACCCATGAACCCTACTCTGGATAAGCGTGTTTGGAATATGTATGGAATGGAATGGATAGCCCTTTTTACATGGTACAATATTACAAGGGTCGTTTGCAAAACAAACAGAAGAACAATTCAAAGTAACTTAATAAAATAACAAGATAGTTAAAAACATGAACAATTTAGGAAGAAATCAACATTCAATATTGTAAACAGGTATAGATGAACTTATAGAACACAGGAATCAATTGACAGTGTCAGATGACAGCACAGCAGAATCACAATCAGTGTAGTTGGTAAATTAGAGTCCAGGTCACATTCTACAAATTTATATTTGTACTATACTACTGTTCCCAATTAGTCAGAGACATACAAGTAACAATATCACTACAATCTGTATATATGAAAATACATTTGAACTTAAATTAAAGAATGCATTTACAGGTATAGCTGACTATAATTTATAGAGATTTCAGTGTGTGACCACTGATGGAGCGGGTGACTCGGATGTTTGTCGGACTGGTAGATAACTAATGAGCTTTTAATAAGAAATGCAATGCTGTAAAATTTAGTCAAGATGTTTAAGGTAAAGAACAATATAAGCACTTTTAAACAATGATAAGCCAGTTTGTTTAACTTGGTATATCTGAATATTTTAAATACAGATAGCATACAGAATACCCAGAAAGGATTTCAAAGAAGTGAAGAGTTTTTTTTTCCCACACTGAATCTTTAAAGAGCTTGGCATTTAATAGGAAAATTCAACTCCATTCTTTCAAACAATGAAGAGATGAGACATCAAGAGAATTGAACTGTAGCGCTCCGACCAGGCCCACCCTGACAGGGTCAGCCAGGAAGAAGAAACTTCACTGTACACGTGGGAGAAGAGAAATGTGTAAAAGCAACAGGAAAATATAATTAATGGTTCAAGGGTGAAAGAATTTGGGGGGAGGGTGGGCTAGTGGGGGGCTTGACAGTGAGAATTTTCTGAGCAAAGTACAAATGCACATGTGGTCTTTCTTTTTATTATCATAATAGCAGATTAGCTGAACACACTACTTAAAGATGGAAGTTTGCTTTATTTTTTGGCAATAACTGATTAAAAGCTAACACTGATTAGGTTATGGAAGAGGTGATCCATTGCTTTAGTAAAAATCTACATCATAAGGCAATTAAACCAAAGGATTATGTATATTTTATGTAAATGTTTTAAATTTGTTACTTTTTTTAAAACATTATGTTTTGCTTACTAGTTGTTTTTGCTCATTTTTTATGTCTAATTTATACTTAGACAAGCTTTGTCCAGTTCTGATTTTTGATGATTTAAACCAATTCATCTGCTAATAACCTTTTCTTGCATATACTACACATCCATCTTTTTGAAACTAATGAACTGTGATGAGCTGAATGGCCATTTTTAATATGGTTTCTTTTTCCTATGAATAAACACAAAGTGATACAGATGGGCAATTCAAAAAACAAAATGGATCTTGGGCCCCAATATCTGATTTTGTATATTTAGAGGGGGATTCGGTTATGGTAAATTGGTACAGGATACGTTTTGGCAGTCCTTTTATTGACATTGATTTTATAATTTGTGTATCTGATGCTTGGAAAGTGTGGTTACATTTGCTCCTAAAACTCCAACACAGTGCATTCCATAGCAACGTTTGCACTGATTTGTATTTTTTGTATCTCACACCCTCATACACCTTTATCGTAAGAGCATCCCTCATCTACGATGGAGCGTTCGATCAGAAGAAAATATGAAGCTGGTTTTAAATTACGTCATTGAAGTAGCGAAAGAAGTTGGTACCTGTGCTGCTGCAACAAAATTCGATGTGTCTGAGAAACTGGTGAGAGATTTGAGGAGGCAAGAAGATGTAAAAACTAAAAATTTAAGTGTTGCATTTTTGAACTGGGGTATAAGTCGGGGTCTGATTTTATGATCGATTTTTCGGGTTTCAAGACCCGACTTATATGTGACAATATATGGTACTTGCTTTATTAAAAAAACATATTTCTGAACTGCTGTCTTCAGTTCAGCATCAGAGAGTGCTAGAGGTAAACCCTGAATTCGGGAGGAACTCCATGCACATACCCAAAATAGGCTAGTTCACAGTTGTCAGTTATAGGGTATGGGAGAATATGTAAACTCTACACAGACAAGGACTTGGAAAATCTCTAAACCAGGGAGCTGGAGAAAACAGCTTTACCACTACCTATAAATATGGTAAATATCATAGATTAGAGTTTTCCAACTGCTGGTTAATGGAAATTTTTTGCTAGTCCGCATAAATCAGGCATAGTGTGGTATATTAACGCTATCATTCTCTACCACCTGTTCTTGAAAAGCAAGCTAAGAATGATGCCAGTCTGTGGTTCTCCACTGTTAATAAATCCAGAATGTTGAAATTCGAAAGCACAACCTGCTCCTCAATCTTATATTCTAATAGTAGCCAATCAAAATTCCATGGGGGAGCTTTCCAATCTAATGTTAATTGATCGAGCAGTTCAAAACTCCATGAGAGACCCCCACGCAGTATTCCATCTAATTTTAATAGATTGAGCCACTCAAAATTCTATGGGGGACTCAGCACTCTCAAAGATCTAAATGTCAATTGTGCCACCTGAAACTCCACAGGGGAAACTCCCCTAACACACCCTTGCTCTCTTCAGTATGTGAAGACATTTCCTGGACATTCTCAAACTAAAACCAGGCCACTTGTCGAAAAAGTTGAAAATGACTGTCACAGATCATGTTGAGTGCTCTCAAAGAGAACCTTCTAATCCACAATAACTACTACGAAGTTAACTAGTATAAAAATAAAGATTTACCACACAAATTGGGATGTAGTAATGGGTGGACCTGCGCCCATCCTAAGTAATCCTAGGCCTATCCAATCAGTATTTTACTTAAGCTTAGAATACTTGTTTTTAAACTAATGCTGTGTATGCTTATATATATTTATATATATTTTTATTTAAATTATATACAACAGCTTCAAAGATGTTCAGTAGCCAAGTAATTGCTTTTTAATCCATATATGTGAGAAAGTTAGAGAGAGAGAGAGAGAGAGAGAGAGAGAGAGAGAGAGAGAGAGAGAGAGAGAGAGAGAGAGAGAGAGAGAGAGAGAGAGAGAGACAGTCAGACAGGGAGCTTGTAATTGCAATTATTATTTAAAATTGATCATTGTTTAACTTAGTAAAGTGAGAACGTACTGGTCATTCGAGGCACAAAAAGTATTTCATTATTGCCACTTTTTAAATTAGTTCAAAAATTAAAACTCTTGATTCGTGCAGGCTTTGAGAAAGCAATGAAATGAAAAATTAACTGTGACTTTGAATTGTTTCAAAACGCAGTGTCACGCAGTTGAGTTTGAAACTATAGTAAGGTTAGCTGCTTTTCATACAATACAATAAATTGTCCCAATAAAAGGAATGGAGAGTACACATTCATCCTTTGACTGTAATGCAAATGTCTGCAGCTATCAATGTTACCACCCACTTATTTGCTGACTGGCTTATCCAGTTCAAGGGTGCAAGTAGCAGGTGTCTATTCTGGCTGCACTGGACCTTGGATGGGGCACCACACTTGCATACACTCATACTAAGTCATCACATAATCTAAACTGCATGTTTTTCAGTGTAAGAAGATAACTGGAAAAAGCAGTGGAAATTAAATGTGGGCAGTGCCATGCTCTAGCTACAGCTACAGCTGGAGCAAGTGAAAAACAAGGAAAGTTTCAACTTAAGTGAAGACCTTTGTAACTTTGGTTGAACTACAATGGTGATGAAATGAGCTGCTCTAAATATGCATTGCAAAATATAATTTACTTAATTAGTGTTTAAAAACTTCCACATTAGTATAGTTCTGCTTATAATATGCATAATACTTTGAAGGAGGAATCACATCTCTAATGACATGACACATAATAGCAGAGACACTCAGTTAGAGGAGCTGCTAAATTAGCATCCTTCATTGTTGAAAGTGAATCAGTAAGCACTAAATTTCTGCTGGTCAAAGCCAAAGTACTATTGATCAATGTAACGACTAAAACGTGACAAACATAGTCAAAAGCACATAACATATATATCTGAATGTTATGGGAAAAATTGAGATGTATGTAGTCTTCAGTTAGGAGTGATTATTGCAGTTATCATCAGTCCAGTTCACTTCTACATCATTAGAACATTAACAAAAGTCTATCGCTTATGTGAGGCACTTTGACAACAAGAAAACAAATTATATTTTTACAGGAGTTCTGAAATATTGAGATAATATTCAATTTTCAAACTTGGTTTCACAAATATATTCTTAAAATATAGAGAAATGAAAAAGGAGAGTGACATTTTGAGATTTAGGGCATCATTCATTTTTCCCATTTTAGATATACCCTGTAAATTTGGCTTCTCCATTAAACATTGCTCTTCAGTGTTATTATCCAGTTAATATCTCCTCAATATACTGATGCAAACATTGATCCCGTAGAAGCAAATGTCACAATCCTAACAAAGTGACTTACAGATACAGTTAATGTTAAAAGTGTGTTGTTACAAAGTCTGCTTTACACAGTTCTTGTGTAAATGAAAATATCCGGCAATGATTTTGGTATTCAATAATTCATAAGGCATGGATATAATGGTATTTGAATTAGTACTTATATGTTTGCTGATGACATTGTGATCTGTAGCGAGAGTAGGGAGCAGGTTGAGGAGACCCTGGAGAGTTGGAGGTTTGCTATAGAGAGGACAGGAATGAAGGTCAGTAAGAACAAGACAGAATACATGTGTGTGAATGAGAGGGAGGTCAGTGGAATGGTGAGGATGCAGGGAGTAGAGTTGGCGAAGGTGGATGAATTTAAATACTTGGGATCAACAATTCAGAGGGACGGGGATTGTGGAAGAGAGGTGAAAAAGAGAGTGCAGGCAGGGTGGAATGGGTGGAGATGAGTGTCAGGAGTGATTTGTGACAGACAGAGTGAAAGGGAAGGTCTACAGGACAGTAGTGAGACCAGCTATGTTATATGGGTTGGAGACGGTGGCACTGACCAGAAAGCAGGAGACAGAGCTAGAGGTGGCAGAATTAAAGATGCTAAGATTTGCATTGGGTGTGATGAGGATGGACAGGATAAGAAATGAGGACATTAGAGGGTTGGCTCAGGTTGGACGGTTGGGAGACAAAATCAGAGAGGCGAGATTGCGTTGGTTTTGGACATGTGCAGAGGAGAGATGCTGGGTGTATTGGGAAAAGGATGTTAATGATAGAGCTGCCAGGAAAAAGGAAAAGAGGAAGGCCTAAGATGCAGAAGACAGGAGGATATGGAAGAAGATGATCCACTGTGGCAAACCCTAACAGGAGCAGCAGAAATAAGAAAAAGAATATTGATGTCATTAAATATAATTTAGTACATACACAAGCCAATCCTCTCTGCAATTTGTTGTTAGATTGAGCTGTCAGAGGGGGCAGCATGGTCCTTTATGTTATCTTGAAGAAGCCTGCATACTCTATTGCTATGGAGGTGTAACTACAGTATATCTGTTGTTCCCTCCTTTACCTTTCTCTTTTGTCTTAGATGAGGGTCCGGCAACCGCTGAGTTTCCTGCCACAGTAGTGTCCTAGTGGAAGAAAACCTTCCTCCTGAACAAGACTCAACTCTTATTTTTTTAAAGATTGTGTTTATTTTCCCCTTGGAAAGTAATTTGTTTTATACTGGCATGGTCACTTGCATTCATGCTTCCTTCTCCATGTCCAGGCCTTGTCTCATGCCACCACTTTTTGCCGTACTTCTCATTTCAAATCCCACACTACAGTAGTATAAAAAACAATTTCCTTCAGACTCCAGATTACCATCAGAGGGTTTAAATTCAACACAAGTCAGGTATTTGTTATTTTGTAGCCTCTCATCTGCTGACTATAGACAGACAAAATCTGTGATTTTTGCATTACATTTATCCCTCGCTATATCGCGCTTCGCCTTTCGCGGCTTCACTCCATCGCGGATTTTATATATGTAAGCATATTTAAATATATATTGCGGATTTTTCGCTGCTTCGCGGGTTTCTGCGGACAATGGGTCTTTTAATTTCTGGTACATGCTTCCTCAGTTGGTTTGCCCAGTTGATTTCATACAAGGGACGCTATTGGCAGATGGCTGAGAAGCTACCCAGCTTACTTTTCTCTTTCTCTTGCACTGACTTTCTCTGATCCTGACGTAGGGGGATTGAGCAGGGGGGCTGTTCGCACACCTAAACGATACGGACGCTCGTCTAAAAATGCTGAAAGATTATCTTCACGTTGCTATCTTTTGTGCAGCTGCTTCCTGAAACGACATGCTGCACGGTGCTTCACATACTTAAAAGCTCGAAGGGCACGTATTGATTTGTGCTTGAAAAACAAACTCTGTCTCTCTCTCTCTCTCTCTCTTTGTCTGCTCCTGACGGAGGGGGTGTGAGCTGCTGCCTTCAACAGCTTTGTGCCGCGGTGCTTTGCATACTTAAGCCAAACAGCCCTATTGATTTGTTTGCTTTTCACTCTATCTCTGTGACAGTCACTGCTCCTGACACGCACTCCTTTGAAGAGGAAGATATGTTTGCATTCTTTTAATTGTGAGACGGAAATGTCATCTCTGTCTTGTCATGGAGCACAGTTTAAACTTTTGAAAAAGAGACAAATGTTTGTTTGCAGTGTTTGAATAACGTTCCTGTCTCTCTACAACCTTCTGTGTTTCTGCGCAAATCTGTGACCCAAGCATGACAATATAAAAATAACCATATAAACATATGGTTTCTACTTCACGGATTTTCTTATTTCGCGGGTGGCTCTGGAACGCAACCCCCGCGATGGAGGAGGGATTACTGTATTTTGTTTAGAAGTGTTTCACATGAAATGAGAAGTTGGCTATGAGAACAACATTCAAAATAACCTTGGAATGCTTAAATGATACAGTATATTTCCTTGCCATTTATTCAGTACTGTATCAGGCATGAAAAAGAGATTAGTGAGATTGTCAAAAATAATAAATCCAAACCTTTAAATTGGCAATCATCAACCATCATTCTCCTTTTCCGTAGTGGAGCAGTATTTTTAAATGTTTTTGTCTCATAGCATACTTAACACAGGCTTTGTTGGGTCTTAATAACACTTACAAAGCATCAGTGAAGTGGGTTTTCATGTCTGTGGCAAATTAAGAGCATTTGATTCTATATTATATATTGAATTTGAAGGAATCACTGGCTTATACTAAAAATCTGTTACACTTAAGCCTTCTCAGATCATTCCAAAGTGAAGTTATTTTAGTAGGACACATTTCAAGGGTGAATGCTCACCTTTACTGGTGCTTTATAAGTGTTATTAATACCAAAAGAAGCCTTTGTTAAGGACTTGTTACGTAACAGTGCATGAGTAATAGATGCATTTTTGTCATACCTAAGCTAAAGTGTTACCCAATGTGGACTTTGCATTTTCTTTTTAAACTTAAATATCACAATTTTAAAGCGCTAATTAGATTGCAAATTATCGCTTCTACCAGGCTTCAGGCTGACAGTATCGTTATTGTAAGAGTCCAGTATGGTGCAAAAAATTATGTCATGCTTGTAAAAATCAGGACTGCTTTAGCACAAATACTTCAAGGATGATGCTTTTTGTATAAGGAGTGAAATGCAAATACATTGGATAATGGTTGTGAACAGCAGCCCAGAGCTGAATGGGTGTATAACATAATATTCACTGACCCTGTAGGTATGGTTCATGGAGACCATGTTGGAAATTCTTCTTGTTTTTATAAAGCATTTGCTGCATTACAGATTCTGAAATTCAGCTTAATTTCTTTCTCCTTTTTTACAAATGACCAATTTCAATGTTTTTTCAGTAATAAAGTATTTTTGTGAACTGTAACTGAAGGCCTTCATTAAGTCTCGAGCGTGAGTCACTTCCAAAACAGAACAAAAACTGTGGAAAATGTATACCTACAAGAAGCGAACCAGAGCCTTACTCATGAAAGAACAACATTCTAAATGGCACTTTTCAAAAAAAATTAAATGCTGACTCAGAAAGCTCCTTTCACTGATTCATTCTAATTGCTTGCTTTATCAAGAAAAAAAAGGAATACAATAATCATAACAATATAGCATTTAATTGTAAAGGCTATGTTTCCAGGGAAAAAACAATGAACGTTTGAATGTTTTTTCCATCTAAATCAACTGCGAGGTAAGTCCAGAAATTCAGATGTTTTATAACATTAATTTATGCTGCACATTTATTCAGAATGGTAACATTTCCTTATTCTGTACTCATAATCTTTCTTCATGCTGCAAACAACTTTAAACTTTAAACCTCTTTATTCTAAACAGTTATGGAGAGTAGGAAGCATGAATTGCAGGTTGTTATCCAAAAAAGACAATCACAAAACACACTTCATGTAACTACAAGTATTCCCCCAGGATCAATAATGAACCTCATTTGCCCACCTTTGGTAATTAAGAGCAAACTGGAAATGGTATATAGAAAGCGTGCAAACTCCATATACAGTAGACACTGAGAAGGCTAGAATCTGAAACCAAGAGAGCACCAACTATTGATAGGCATGTTGTACTTCTAAGCAAAGAAATGTACTGTTAAGGTTTTGTGTTCATTTTTGTGCATTATTTAACACTGTTGCCATGATACATCTTCTGATGCAAGGTAGGGCACATCATCAGTGATGTTACTTCACGTCATTGGGTGTTTTGGGTCCTGTGAACATCAGACACCCTCACTTGGGTGACCCTGCTGAGGTTGACCAAGCCTCAGCTTGTGCCCTAGCAGCCTTCTCCCATGGATTTTCTCTCTTGAGCAGGAGCCACCTCGCGTCTTTCTCTGCTGCCTCAGTGCTACTGTAGATGGCCTTCCTTCTCTTCTCGCCTGTGATGCCTAGAAATTTATACGCCCTGCAGAGAGATTGTCCTGCAAAGCCTCTACATCCTACCTCCACGGGCAAGCACCTTGCCTTCCAGCTTTGCTTGATGCAGTCACTGACTGAGTCTCATTTTCTCTCTCTTTCACTCAGAGACCACCTCCATTTGATCTTCGAATGGAGCAATGAGTTCCAGCGTAACTGCACTCTTTGTAATTTCTGACACCAGAACAACATCTGGGGCTTCATGTATAAACGGTGCATACACATAGAAATGTTGTGTACGAACGTTTCCTCACTCAAATCGCAATGTATAAAACCTAAACTTGGCGTAAAGCCACGCACATTTCCACGGTACCTCATACCCTGGTGTACGCAATTTCTCCGCTCGGTTTTGCAGACTGGTGGCACCCAGCGTCAAAGCAGTGCTACTGTTCCTGTGTGGTCACCCTTTCTTTCTTAGACCCACATTCCTGACGCGGCTTTATAAATACACTGAAACTAACTACATATTGTTTATCAGTGTAATGCATCTGATTGTAATTAACCTGCAGCAATATAATGGTCCAGGGAATAGCCATATTACAGTAATCCCTCCTCCATCGCGGGGGTTGCGTTCCAGAGCCACCCGCGAAATAAGAAAATCCGCGAAGTAGAAACCATATGTTTATATGGTTATTTTTATATTGTCATGCTTGGGTCACAGATTTGCGCAGAAACACAGGAGGTTGTAGAGAGACAGGAACGTTATTCAAACACTACAAACAAACATTTGTCTCTTTTTCAAAAGTTTAAACTGTGCTCCATGACAAGACAGAGATGACAGTTCTGTCTCACAATTAAAAGAATGCAAACATATCTTCCTCTTCAAAGGAGTCAGGAGCAGAGACTGTCATAAAGGCAGAGGAAAATCAATAGGGCTGTTTAGCTTTTAAGTATGCGAAGCACCGCGGCACAAAGCTGTTGAAGGCGGCAGCTCACACCCCCTCCGTCAGGAGCAGACAAAGAGAGAGAGAGACAGAGAAAAACAAACAAGCAAAAATCAATACGTGCCCTTCGAGCTTTTAAGTATGCAAAGCACCGTGCAGCATGTCGCTTCACGAAGCAGCTGCACAGAAGGTAGCAACGTGAAGATAATCTTTCTGCATTTTAAGACGAGCGTCCGTATCGTCTAGGTGTGCGAACAGCCCCCCTGCTCAATCCCCCTACGTCAGGATCAGAGAAAGTCAGCGCAAGAGAGAGAGAGAGAAAAGTAAGTTGGGTTTCTTCTCAGCCATCTGCCAATAGCGTCCCTTGTATGAAATCAACTGGGCAAACCAACTGAGGAAGCATGTACCAGAAATTAAAAGACCCATTGTCCGCAGAAATCCGCGAACCAGCAAAAAATCCGCGATATATATTTAAATATGCTTACATATAAAATCCGCGATAGAGTGAAGCCGCGAAAGGCGAAGCGCGATATAGCGAGGGATCACTGTATTCCAAATACCATAACTGCTTTAGCATTGTTACTCTGAATGCATCTTCTTCTTCTTTCAGCTGCTCCCGTTAAGGGTTGCCACAGCAGATCATCTTTTTCCATATTACTCTCACTGCACCACTCGGAGTATTTATATCACTGTATCTGAGTGGGGAATCACAGCAGCAGCTAATTGGAAAGAGAATTATCGGTATACAGCATGAAGCAGACACTGCCTGAGCCATGACAAAACGTTTCAGAGACTTTCCTGTACCAACTTCGTGGTTTAGAAAATGTTTCATCCCAAGAACTATAAATGTACTCAATCAGTCCATCAAGTGCTCCTTGTAGAACTGTTTGTACTTATAAGTACAATTACCATACTGTAAACTTGCACTACAGTTATAATATTGCACAACCTGCGCCACTTTATAAAGCGCGTATTTACATATGATGACGATATCATTGTTAAGATGAAATGCAGCAAAATATGTTGATTATATTATACAGATTAAACTTTAACTTAATTTAAATAATCTGTATTGTTAATAATTAAACATGTGAGGACACAGTGCCGCAGCGCTAGCTAGTTCAGGGATTGTTCCTGCATTCCGTTGAATTCTTGCTGGTGCTGATGCGACACTGGAAGGATAGACGGATAGAATAATTAATTAAACATGTACTACGAAGATATTTCAATGTTCCTTAAAAGTTTTGAAGAATCGGCGTTCTAAGCTTACAAATGGCTTCACGTCTATTACAGAGCTGATTGTGTGGCGATTGGGTATTTGGAGAAAGAAAAGTAAGGACAGGAATTGGAGGTTAGTACGTTTGAAAGAGACAGAACTTCTGTAATAAATTATTTCATCAAAGGTCGCGCACAGAGCAGCAAGCCTCTTGCGTGAGACATGAACAAGCACTGCGCCACCGTGTTCCAATGTTTAATAACATGCTTTCATTCATATCATCATGAAAAAGATATCACGCATACATCTCAGTATTTTAATTATTCAGAGAGCTGTAATATCACGAATGTAATGGATTATGTGTCCTGTCGGAGAAAAAGAAAGCCGGTTTAAGAAGCAGGTAGTGATTCACACACAGAGCACATAGAAGATCAAATACAGAACAAAGCATTTAATGTGCTACTTTAGTTACAATGGGATTTGAGAAACTAGTAAATTAAACTATTTTAAGATGAAGTTTATGATGTTCTACTTTAATGGCAAAATAAACTATGTGATTAAAGTGGAAATTTTGAGATTAAAAGTTGACATCTCGTGCTTTTTTCCCACTGTGTGCCTATTTTTTTTGTCTGTACCCTAATATGTCATATGACACTCAGACGGTCCACTACAAGTCGCCTTTTTACGGTGACTTTGATATGTGACTTCTTTTTTATTTCGGGCACTGTGCGGCTTTGTGAACTTGAGCTTTCGAGTTTCTCCGACACTCTGTCACTTGATCAACTTCCTTTTGTTGATTATACCACTGTTTAAACCAACAAACAGTACGTTTTTCCTTTGCCTCCACTTGGTATTCGCTGAAATTCTTATATTTTCCCCCGTGCTTTTCCCATTGTCTTTTCACAGAAGGCTATTTATATTGATTTGCATATTCAAAGAGGCGTAATTCTGGGAGGAGTTGGGGTGGGACAGAATGCGCGTGCATGTGCGTTACTTTTCACGCTGATCGGTATTTATGTAGCGGAAGAACATGGAAGTCTACGTATGTACAGATTCCTGCATCTGGATTTTTCTGTGCATACGCACATTCCCGCTTTTGTGCTTACGCCATGTTATAGTGTGAGTTCTACGCACAGCGTTATACATGAGGCCCCTGGTCTAAGGGTAGTCTTGGTGATATGCTCAGGAAACATGAGTTGCCTGTCCAAGTCTACTGCCAGCTGTCAGTCCTGTGCAGTGTATAAAGCCTTGCTTACTTCTTTTTATATAGATGTTCGTTAGAAGAAAAGCTCCTGTAAAAAATCAAAGTTAAATTAGGGAAACATTTGGGACACAAAGGAAAAAGGGAAGAAATGTGAATTTTGCTTGGAGTTTATTTTTTGTTTTTGTTTTGTTGTTTGCTTTTATTTTGTTTTTTTCTATTGGGACCTTAGAGTCTGATATGTGATATGTCTGCGTTTCATTTTATTTTGTACTTTGTTTGGTCAAGAAAACTGTTTGGGACAGTTGCAGTGTACCTGAGATAATATTGTTCTACCAGCTGATCAAGATTAGCCTATACAACATGATGATCCTCTGGTGAACTGGAGGAACAAGATCAATACTAAGTTCAATGAATCCACAGCTAGTCTCGTTTTGGCCTTGTGGTTTTCCTTGTTTTTCTCAACTGACCACCTGATTGCCAATTAATGGCGGAATGCCGACAATTAAGGTCTTGTCCTCTCTCAAGTATGTGCCTCTTGGTCAGAGCAAAGTTTGTCCTTATGTAAAATTATTAAAAAAATTTGATCGGCTGTTATTATTGTGAGCGGCACGGTTGCGCAGTGGTAGCGCTTCTGCCTCGCAGTAAGCAGACCTGGGTTCGCTTCCCGGGTCCTCCCTGTGTGGAGTTTGCATGTTCTCCCCGTGTCTGCGTGGGTTTTCTCCAGGCGCTCCGGCTTCCTCCCACAGTCCAAAGACATGCAGATTAGGTTGATTGGTGATTCTAAATTGTCCCTGGTGTGTGGGTGTGTTTGTGTGTGTCCTGCAGTGGGTTGGCACCCTGCCTGGGATTGGTTCCTGCCTTGTGCCCTATGTTGGCTGGGATTGGCTCCAGCAGACCCCCGTGACCCTGTGTTCAGATTCAGCGGGCTGGAAAATGGATGGATGGATGGATGTTATTATTGTAAATGTTAATCACTTCAAGTGTATGGAAAGATCTAGAACTCCCCCCATGGAAAGTAATGACAATGAGAGGTACACATTAGTAGTATTATATCAGAAGCGTAATTGTCTTTCTGTAACTCATTGGCAGATCTAGTGTGTGTTATGGAACCAAAGGTTTGTTCTTGCTTTGTGCCAAAGCTCCAGCTTCTGCCATCAGGGCATTTTGGGTAGACACCTTTTCTATAATCCAACTTGACACGATGCAGCTTTTCCCAGCGACATCAGACACAAGGCAGGAATTCCATTGCAGCACACAGTGATGGGTTGCTTAGGGATAAGTGTGATTGCCAGTAATAGGATCAGGACAGGCTAAGAAGAACTTTCAGTGCAGTAGTACTGTTACTCATTGCGCAAGTGTGCCTGTGGTCATTAATCTAGTGTACACACTAAAGGCATTAGACCGAACTGTTGACTGATGGCCCTGAGACATTATACATTCATAACTGGCTTGAAAATGATTCCAAATTTAACTAGAAAAGGCACTGGAAAGGAATTTAAATCTGCCTCTGTACGGGGAGTTGATGACTGGGCTTTGAGTTGAGAGTCATGTGTTGTTACAAGGACATACTGGCTCAAGCTACTGTACAGTATATACTGAATGTAGTGTGTACATATATTATGAACAATAGTGTGCATTTTGCACTACAAAGGTCACAATTGCAGAATAAACACCAGAAGTATGCACTTGATCAATTCAGCTCAATACCATTAGCAGAAGGATTAAGCAAACTGTAGGCATGTTTAACTTAACGAGATACTTAGCAGCATTTTCAATAACTACAGAGAGAGTGATAATTGCATGAGTTTAATTAGGTGGTGATTTGATTGTACTATGTGATGGACCAGTGAGTGAACCACTTAATTGTAGATACACAAGGGTTCAATGCACACTTATTTTGGCTCATAGAGGCTGCAAAATTTTGAATCTTACTCTGTTTATTTTGTACTTTGTATTCTCATTGTCATTCTTCCTTCCTTGTGTGTCTTTGGCAATCTTTTCCATTTATTTTGGATGTGAAGTTTTGCCATATGACTCCTACTAATTCACTATACTGGTCATATACAAATATATTATGCAGGTGCATACTCACTAGGGCAGTTTGGATTCTTGACTAAAGTTGAATTACAAAATGATATTCTGAGACATACAAAATAATGTCAGTGCTGTCTACAGTAATTTTTTAATACTAGATCCATATCAGTCATGTGAATTTTGTACATTGATATGCATTTGGAATTGTTATTGCTAGGAAAGTGCTACAAATCTTAAGTAACTTAAAAATTTCCACATATGTTGCAAAGTTTTATCTTAAATACCAAAACAACCAGCACTTTCAGTAATACAGATGATATGGTCTTCACAGGGATTCATTTTTTTTTACTGAAGCAGACCAAAAAAACATTTTGGCCCTGCCAGAAAAGTGTGAGGATTAATTAGTAAAGTGGAGCCTTAATGAAGAGTGAGAAAGAATTAGTAACATGCTGTCATCTCAGGAGGTCTATCATGTCAGCAGCTATCACCACATCTGTTTGTTTTTCTTTCACTGGTCATAAGCACTCTGGGATTTCTGGAAAGCCCATCAATAACCACAAAGCTAGCAATCATTGCTTCTGCTGACATGACACTCTTTCAACAAGACTTTCACTGAAGAAAAAGACGTCACTGATGCCTTGCTGTAGCTAAAAGAACAAGGAATGGACAGCCCGTATGCTTTTTAAAGACAGTAAGCAATTCACTTACTGGGAGGTCTTCTGGTTATGAAATCAAACATTCGATCCTGTATGGTTTGAGTTCTTAATACTGCTTTTTTTCTTTTGTCACTATGCAAAGAGCACACTTGGAATAGATTTGTATATCTGACATGGAGTAATATAACATTGGAATACAGTAAAAATATTTTTGCTATATGCTACCATGTCAGTATGCACTGAAGAATGAAAGATGCTAAGTTGACTTAGTTTCCATCAATCAGCAATTTGCTGACTCAGTGTTAAGCTCATGGGAAACCAGAGCCTATCTTGGCAGCATCAGATCCAAGGCGGCACAATAACCAATATGCTCAAACCAGGAGCTCACAGACTGAAATGTTTTCATCTATTAAATAATAAGGATCAGGAATTACTTAAGAATGACATTTCTGTAAAGTCATAAATATTTTTAGACATAAAAGAGATTCATAAAATTAATACACTTTTAAGTTGTTTTCTTTTTTTTAATGAGTTGTTACTGTAGATTGGACATATTTGTTTTTATAATACAAATTTTCTGAGTAACCAGTTTTCCAAGTCAGTGGGCCTTAGTTATTGGGCCTTTAGTTAATTGGTGTATCAGAAATACTATGTAACTAACTACTTTAACTACATATAAATATTTTTAACAAGGCCTAATACTATTAATTCATTTTAGTTGTTTAACTTTTGAACTTACAACATTCAGTCCTTGGTGGTGCTGGTGTGAAATAAATTGCAGCAGTGGTATTATGTAATGTTACAAACTTGATTTAAAGTTGATTCAATCAAAGCTAAAAACTGCTATAGATTTAGACTGCAATCAAGCCTAAAATTAGCACTGCCTCTGTATACAGTGGAGTTAAATAAATATCAACCAACAAAAAAACAAAAATGACTAATTATTTTTACTCACACCTGGTTCTCTTCTTATCACAATTTGAAAAACAGCTCTCCATCAGCTATAAAAAAAAATCATGTTTCATTGCTTCATTCCGTTCCATCATGGTTTGACTCCATTGGTTAATTTGCAGAGTTTTTTTTCTTTTTATTTCTTCTTTTTTTAACTTCAAAAAACTGCTTACTTATTATTGTTGATCAGTATTGCAAACTTAAAGATGATATGCATGTGGACAACAATGCTGGCTTTTTCAAAAATGTAAAGCTATGCACTGATAAAAAATACAGTATAATAAGTTTATTTCAGATTTTTTGTCACATGTGACATTTTCACGGTCTGCTGAAGCCATTGACAGCACAGTGTAATATATTTCCCCATTTCTAACTGCACTCATTTTACCTTTTGGGCCACATTACTCCAGCTCTTCTAATTGAGCTTGATTCACAAAGGGGCAACAACCATCTCTTCAGATGCTGTCTGTGGGTCATCAAGGAACTTAAAAAGTTAAAAATGAGTCTCAAGACCATAAAGACTGAGAAACCCTGCTCTAAGATAAACGCTGTAATCCAGAGAGACAATAAAATTGTCATCCCAAAGTGTATCAGTTGCTATCTTTGATGACATGGCACTTTTATCAATACTCTTTGTGAGCTCTGATGAAATTGTTTAGCACAGACCACTAGCTGATGGGAATTGTAGTACTCACCTAAGCATTTGTTTAAGGTTGCAGATAAGATGAAGGGAATGGGTGGGGGGGCAATATGTATTAAAGTATTTGCATCTTGTAAGGATTGTAAGTAGTGTTTGATCATATCTCTTGCTAAGTTTCACTTTTTCTTTGTCTCCTTCCTGCTGTTACTCTTGCTCTCACACTCTTACACATGCACACACTTATTTTATGGCTGACATCTTAAGATGACTACACCACTTCTGACATTCTGCAGATATTAAGATCCACCAGGATTTTTGTGCAAAAATGCCATCAGTGTCCTTCAGTACCAGTATAAACTCCAGGGAGAGTGAGATACAAGCTTCTTGGATTGAATACTTTTCCTTCTGAATCACTCAACCCTCTTAGTACAGCAGAGCTGAGTAATTATTAAACATTAAAATTGCAAAAAACTATTAAATAGTTCCTTCATATAACAGTGACATTTTTATTTAGGTATAAATTATAAGCAACTATTAACAGTCTACATGTTGTTTAAAATATTAGAAGTCTTTCAAACAAGATATAAACAAGGGAAAATGTCAATTACAAACTTCAAGAGTCTTAATGTTTTTCATGATGTTTTTATCATTGATAGCATATTTAATAAAATGCATATACTGTAGACTGTTTACGGTTAGTTTATACTGCACAGTACCAAATCCAATATAGTCTGTTAATGATACTGTACATCAACAGGACATATTTTGTATTTCTTATTTCGAGTGAACTGTACTATATATTAGATTTTAGGCAATAATAAGTTTAATAGGATTTGCATTCACTGTGTATTTTTAAAATTTTTCAGAATAACTTGCTGTTCTGAGACTCTAGAAGCTATGAATCCAATGCCACCTTTACATTGGCAAGATGTCCATAGCCTGTCACTTTTATGATTTGAGTTTTTTAATATTTATGCAATCATAGAAGTTGATAAGTTGAAAGCTGATGAAAAGTCACTTTCTTTCAAGCACAATAATGAAGAATTTCACAGGACAGATTGGCTACATGACCGCTGACAAAACAAAGTCTAAATGATGAATTGCTCCTATCATTCGTTTTTTTATGAGCGAGGTTATTATTTTCTTTATTTGACCAAATGACTCATAAAGTCAAATCACTTACATTGCATGTAACAATATACAGTATGTAAAGTGACAGAAAATATAGATAGATAGATAGATAGATAGATAGATAGATAGATAGATAGATAGATAGATAGATAGATAGATAGATAGATAGAAAAAATAGTAAAAAAAATAATGAATACTACTGTATAATAGAAAAAGGCAGTTTAGCTGAAAATTGTGTTATTATTGGCTTCTGAAAACATTGCCACAATTTGAATCAAAAATGTAATTCCTGCTGTGTACATGTCAGCTATGAGCTACAATCTCTGCCGACTTTGACAGACCCAGACATGATAATCAATCACTGCCCTGGTAAATGTTTTTCTTTGGAAAAAATATACTAGGTGTTTAGAATTCAATGTCCCAATTTAACATGCTTATCTGTGCCCACTGCCACAACCGTTTGCTTGATATTTGTGACAGCAATGCAGAGACCCCTATTGGGAACCATTACACACCATATAACAAATATTGTATGGACTTAAAAATATTTGTCTATTTAAGCACTTCATGTACTGGACTAAGGAATTAAAATTTGCAGTGAAGTAATTGGTATTTTTATATATACAGTATACTGGCTCAGTATGTTGAGAGTGGTTTGTGAGACTCTACAATAATTAACAAACGCCATTTGGAAGGCAGTATACTTAGTTAGTATAAGGTATATTCACCAATACTAAGTTGCAAAAGAAATGAAGAGCAAGTGCAACTATTTTCCGTGTTAACCATTACTTTGTATATGAAAGTACTGTTGGGCGCTGACTTACGCTCCATTTGCCTGTATGTTGGTCACAAATCGTTCAGGTCATTGCAGCTGAGGTTCTTTGGGTCTGCTGTGGGTCACCAATACATATACTTTAACTGCATGTATGTATGGAGTAACACAAACCAATATTTACTCCTGCGCAGCAGTTTGGAAGTGTTGTACAGCTGAGCTCGTGAAACTCCACAGGGGAACAGCTCATAGTTCATGTGTTTGTCCTTCACGCCAATCAATCAATACTTAATGTGGGACCCTCTAACACTCATTGTTCACTTGGTGGTGCTTCGTGGTGTTCGTTATATCACAAGGACAACTTGTTTATTTGTTGGTGCCTTGCTGCGATTGATTGATACTTACTGTATTAGGGGAAAGCTTGTGTAGTATAATGGAATTGAAGAAGTTGGTCATAAAAGGAAAGTAACATATCATATATAATTCACACCTGCTCATCAGTAAAAAAAAAAAAAAAATAGAGGGTGCATTGGCTGTATGTATGAATGGCCTCAACTCAGTTGGACATAAATCGGTGTGTGACTGTAATAATTTTGTATCAAGGCTGACAGGTGGAAAGCAAATATTAACATGGATTTTAGTTGACTTCAGATTTGATTGCCTTTCCTCTCCATGAGTAACAAAACTGATTATCATCAAATCTCTGGGTGCTGTCACACATGTGTGCTACAGGAGCATATGAAAGGCAAGTTTACCAGATAAACTTGGCAGTAGATGAGGGTGAGTCCCAGCTACTAACCCCTCTTCTTCTTCCAGCACTAGACTGATGTCCTTCAAAGATTAGTGACGTCCCTTTAGGTTCACTATAGAAGTAACGCCCTACTGTCTCGCCCCACTTTAAAAAAATAATGTAACTGTTAGTTGGGGTTCATTCCAAGGACCACAACTGTCAGAGCCAGCCTGCCCACAGAAGTACTTCCAAGATGATCATTAACAATTAGTGATCGTTTTGGGTTCATCTCTTTTGTTTTTGTTCTTTTTTTTTTAAATTAGCATTGTTGTTATTAAATGGGGATCTCAGTGGGGACCCCAGCACTTCAGACAGTACTGCCTCCTTTCTCTTCACAGTATGTTTGATCTTGTGACTCTGGTGAACCTTTCAATTTGAGCTGAGCTCTTGTCTTGGTCTTTTGCTCCAGGTGAGGGGCCTTATTTTAGACCCTATTCTGGAGTAACTGGAGACATGCCCAGGTTTTCTTCAAACACCACATACAACTGCCTTATACCATTTCTTAGACAGATAGCATTCTTAATCTCCAGGTACCACTTTGAAGATACCTTAAACTAGATAGAAGGCCTTCTTGGAAACTGAAAGTAATTTTTGGAGGTGCATCTGAAATGAATTAGATATATGGAAATGTAATTAAATAACTGAAGAACTGTAAGAGCTTTAAGAACTTTCTAAGGTCAAGCAAGTGTTTTTTATCTCTTCAATAGAAGATGGCTGGGTGCTGAAAATGTCCTTCATCACCTTCTACAGTGCTTTATATTTGTGAGCTAAGCAGGTGCCTTACAAAGATGCGATGCAGTCAGTAAGGAACAGATTCACCCTGCACCTGTAGACCTAAGTGAGAACAAATTAAGAAATGCGAGCTGCCCTCAGGAAGTTAAGACACTGGCGTCCCTTTTTTGTCAAGAGATGAAATGTGCTGTGCCCACTTCAGTTCATCTGTGAGAGTCACGCCAAGAAATTTACAGCTGCTCACTCTTTCAGTAGCATCCCCTCAGATATAAACAGAGGTGCTGTCTGTCTTCCTCATCCTAAAGCATCTGCCTTCTGCTTTTGTTTCTGATTGCAACATTTTAGTGAAAATTGTAATCTTGCAACTTGAACCTTTGTCTAAATAAACACGGCTTCTACGAAGAACTTCAGCTTTCTTCTTTCCATTCACAGCAGAATAAAAAAAACATTAAATTATTTTTGTATGATAATATAGAATCCTACAAGACAGTGAACATCAACCATAACTATTTTGTTTCATTTAAGCACAGCTCTTAATCTACTGATTACAAACTTTGCCCGCATAGATTTAGAATTTAGTAGCACTGTTACTCAGGTTTTACTCATACATATCAAATTGTTTTCAACACTTGTGCAGTTAGATTTGGTGTTCGTTAGACTTCATCAGCATTGGGACAAAGTGTTTTTTCTTTTTATATGGAGAAATAATTCAGAAACATTATTTTTTCTATTTTTGAATTTACTAGTGACACCACTCTATGTTTAGATGCTAAACATAATGTCTAATATGAATTAAACAAAATGATATGTCTTGAATTATGACATTAATTGTATGATTAGTGAGATGAAACAGTGGATAATTGATAATTAAATGTATTTAAATTAAGAAAAGAAACCAGTTCTTTTTATTAGTTGCTATTTATGGAAAGTAAGGCAGTACCAACCACACTTAATTCAAAGTTCTTAAAGTTATATTTGGCAGTGTACAAATAAAATATTAATATCGTTTTTCTGCATTTTCCAAATAAAAACTAGGTGCAAGTGCATAAAAGTTTTTATGTTCAGCTATGAATCTTGACTATGTCCCTGGAGACTAGTACAAAAATTGCAGTTCATTCTGCTTTAATATTAAAGATTATTTCTAAATATGTAGTGTTATCTAGCTTTTTTGAAGTCATTTGTGGCTATTCGCCGAAAATAACTAAATTTATTTGACTGCTTCTTGAAGAAAGTAAACTGTCTTGTACTGCCTCAGCTGAGTGTCTGCATTTGTATGGCAAGTTTCACACACAAAACAAAAAAAAATGTCATGAACCAGAATGGCTTCATATTTTTTTTAATTGGACATCTGATTTTAGTCCAAAAACTTTTGCAGTAGATGATATAGATTGGCTGACATCCTGGATGGGTTAGTTAGTGGCACCTTCCCCAGTTGGGAGACTGTTATAATGGATGGATAGAGGGAGGCTGCTTCCCAGCGCCATATGCTCCTCCGGTACACTGGGTTGCGATATCCCTTTGGTGTGCTTCCAGTTCAGACTTTTCTGGTAGTTTCTTACCTGGCTGGGAGGTTTTTTAAACAGTAGGATGTGGGTAGATGGACATCCTGACCAGGTTGGTTAGTGGTACCTTTCCCGGTCGGGAGGCCATTATAATGAACAGACAGAAGAAGACATTTTTCCGGGGTTATGTGCTCCCCCAGTACACTAGGTGATGATATCCCTCTGGCGTGCTTCCTGATGAAGCTCTGCATAGGAGTTATAGCTTTCAGTGCCGGACATATTGGGGTCCTCGGGTGCTGTTTGTGGGAGCTGCAGAAGATAGGCTTTCTTGTCACGTTGGGGGGGAATTGTGCTTCCTGGATGTAATCTGATGGTGCACAAAGTACTCCCAGGTCTGGTATAAAGGAAGCTGCTGTGCTTCACCCAGTGAGTCAGAACTGGGAGGCAGTGGACAATCTTCATCTAAATCTTGTATGGAGTTATTGACTGTACAAAGGAAGAAGTTTGTGTAAGGTATTTATGAAAATAAAATCACTTATTTGTACCTGGAACTGTGTGTGTGAAGTTGTGTAAAAGGTTTGGGGCTGTGAGACTTCTCCTAGTGGTCAAAATATTTACATTATATAATTTCTTTTAAGAACATTCTGTATACAACAACAAAAGTGAAAACAACACTCCATGAAAATGAGCAATCAAAATCACCCAGCGAAGGGAGACATTTTGTCACCTAGCCACTACTCTTTTTACTTTTAAGCTAATTTAGATTTTGAAGTTTTGAGGTTTTCCCCAAGGTGATCTTGAGTGGCAGTCACTGAAAAACAGTCAGTCAGTCAGTTTTCCAACCCGCTATATCCTAACACAGGGTCACAGGGGTCTGCTGGAGCCAATCCCAGCCAACACAGGGTGCAAGGCAGGAACACATCCCGGGCAGGGCGCCAGCCCACCGCAGCATTTGAAAAATATAAACCATGGAGGGTGAACAAGCGGGTAAATTACCTGCCGATAAACAGAGGGCAGCAGATTGTCTTTGTACAGGAGAATTGGAGTCATCCATCCATGCATTTCATTATTTAACTACACTTAATTCAGATTCTGCTGGGGTAAGCTTCAGCCCTGATGACCCCGAATCGAGTTTGACAATAGGTAGAAGGACTTTCTATTGTTGTTTACTAAGAATTTCATTTCAGTTATCCACCACAGTTATGTCAGAGAAAATAGTTTTTACTTTATCTTACTTTTTCAGAAACACCATTAATTGTATAAACATATTTATTTTAATTCACATGGAGCCTATGCCACCAGTATTTGTCACAAGGTGTTTGAAGCATTGCTAATCTGCGCTAGAGTTCACACACTACTTTTTATACTAACAATTATTAATTATTAATGTTAAGATTAGATGTGATCTGGCATCTGGCTTGTCACCATAAATTTATAAATGAATTTTTAATTGGATGATATGCTGCTTTCACTGCAAACCCAAGTGTCACCTCGTGTTAATTGCCTTTTGGACAAGCTGTGAACTTGAGAGATGTCACAGGGTGAGTGTAGAGTATTTGAAAGCTATCTTACGTCTGCAACATCTGAAAATGTAAGAGACTCTGACAGACGTATAATGGGATACAGTAAACATTCTTGTACTCAGCTGGTAGCACTGTGATCACTAGCACTTTAGGAGCTCTGTTATACCTTATCAGAGGAGCAGCTTGTCTGAGGATGGAAAAGGCGAAGATACAGAATGAAGATAAGGTGGAATAAGATGGAAACAATTCAGAACTTGCCAACATCCATGTAATGAGGAATGTTCAATCACTTTTAAATAAGTTGGATGAACTGTCACATCTCATGGCAAGTCACAGCAAGTTCAGGTACCTTGACATTTTAGGTACTGCAGAGAACCAGCCATTGTAATGCTCAACAGGTTTCATCAAACACAATGAGATGGAGTGGAAAAGGCATAAGTGTGACTGCAGATTTATGTGAATGAGCAATGGAAATAAAAGAGAGCACAGTACAATTAGAACTAAAATGTGTAAACCAGACATTGAAATGCTGACTGAATTCATCCATAGTTATTGCTTAGTGAGATAAGTTACATCATCCTTGTTAGTGTTCATTAACTCTCTTCCCAAAACTCTATTGATGAATCATTCTGATTTTAGAATACGAGTGACTTCAACCAGTGGAGCTTTGGAAAGACCAAACATTTATCATCATGTTCCATTTTTATGCACACATCAAGCTGGACCTGCTCTATCCAAAATTTAAAGCCTTTAATTGAAAACCTATGGCACTGTTATATACTCAAGAGTCCTAAAGCACATAAGTCCTAAAAACTTCCAAAAATTCCCACTAGGGGGCAATAATACCATCAAACCCTGGTAAGTAATAAGGGCAGACACAGGATCCTTGTAAAAGAAAAGAATTATTTTCAAAAAGGCTCTGTTAAACAGTGAATCTCAGTGGAGCACAAATAAGGCAAAAAGGAGTTGCCAGCAAGATCTATCCAAGGCAACAAGGTCCCAAAACAAAATCCAAATAAGAGTTAAAATACAGAGCATTCAGTCCAAAAATCCAGTAAATAGCAAGGCTCAAGTAAATCACAAAGCACAAGAAACTCACTGCTCTCTATCTATCTATCTATCTATCTATCTATCTATCTATCTATCTATCTATCTATCTATCTATCTATCTATCTATCTATCTATCTATCTATCTATCTATCTATCTATCTATCATACAAGTAAATGCAGGTCAAAATCTATTATTCTATTTTGTATAAATTGAAATCAATCAATAGAATTCTTTTTCATTTTTTTATTTTAATTTTTTCTATCTTTCAAATGGATAGAAAAAAATAAATCATTACTTTAGGAGGCTTTTGACCAAATAATATTAATTTGTATGATATATTCTAATGATTGAGGAGTATACACACTACAATCGCAACTGAAGATTCATACTGAGCAAAGTGTGAACTTATTTCCAAATAGTTTATAAGCTGTTGTTATTTTTTTACAATTCAAAACTAAATCTTTGCTCATACATATTACTGAACAACACAATAAGGCGTTCTTAGATAGATAATATCTATCTAATATATTTGAAACATGGAAGTAATTACTATGGAGTTTCATTAAAATAAAACAATATTTACATGAAACAAAAATACAATGCAACATGTGCATAAAAGATAAAAACAGTATTTTTCAAATATTCATTATGTATTTTGGTTATAATAAATCCTTACTTTAGTTGTTAAATGAATGTAAATAGTGCCAGCTGCTGATAATGATGTAAGTTATTTTATTTTTATTGTACATTAACTAATTTTTAGGTTGATAATCTCAGGCATAATCTCAGATTACATTTTGCCTGAAGAAGGGGCCTGAGTTGCCTTGAAAGCTTGCATATTGTAATCTTTTTAGTTAGCCAATAAAAGGTGTCATTTTGCTTGGCTTTTCTCTAATTTCAGGCAGAAAATTTCAATAAGAAATGAATGAAATCTGGATTGTTACCCTTTGCTACTGGATAAAATTTTAATTGGAGCAATTTAGTTTTAGATTATTAATGAACGTTAAAAAAAAAAAACAGGACTTGTTTTTGCTTTCAAGTTGTATTGGGCAAATGTATAAAGGTAATATTAAATTTTCATTCATGTATGTGCAAAACATGCAAGTCTGCTTCAGGAGCATACAAACAGATTATAGTTTTAAACTGACAGCTTTCATTTAGACTAAAAAACTGACAACTGTCAATAAGAGCTGATAGTAAGCAGATGGTGGAACTGGCATTTGAATCTAAATTACCTGCACCACATCACATTTATTCATTCCAGGCAAAACTACTTCATTGCAATGTCAGGATTAATATGACAGCACCACCCAAGGTGCAAACCAAGCTAGAAATATCCTTAAATATGACAGCTCAGCCTATGGCTTATTCTATATTTCATCTCACAAGCAGGCTTTTGAAAAGCTGCTACAGAGAAGGTAAAACAAAATAAAAAACCCCAGAATATATTAAAGGAATATTAATCCAGTTCAGTTTTGCGTTTACCTCTGCGGCACGGCTGGTCCCATGACACTAGGATGCTGGCTCTGTGCCTGCTGTGAGCATCAAAAGTCTCTTTCTTTATAAATTTGGCAAAATCACCCAGGATAAACATTCCTTTTTCCACATTTTGCAACTTCTTTACCAAGAGTAAAGCATTGCAACTCAAGTGAAGAAGTTAGGAAATGTAATATCACACATCACACTGCTCCATTAAGCGCTGTTTCACTAACCCTGATGTTTACCTCGTATTACTTTTGAGATCCTGAGCATGTTTTCACCTTCTCTGCACTCACACCTCAGCGGGACAAAACACGGCTGGAGACGTATGGTTCAACAAAACCGTATATTTAAAAAGTTTGCTTAACTTTCCTAAAAAATGCTAGAGGTTAGCTCTAGTTTTTTGCCTTTTCGCTCACATTAGTTATTTCCAAAATGGATTCTGAAATTCAGTTGGTAGCATTACATAAATTTATCAGTTTTAAGTGCCTTATCTTCACTACTGAATGATACACAATATGTGGTAGTCTGACAAATTCAGGTAATGCATTAATAGACTCTAGAAGAGTGCAGTTTCTTCAATGATATGACAGACATTATATATTTTAAAGGAGCATGTGGATGAACGCACTTCCCAGCAGGGTTGGTTAGTGGTATCTTTCCTGGACATGAGGCTTTTATAGCAAAAGGGCTGATGGAAACTGCTTCCTGGGAACATGTGTTCACCCATTACTCTGGGTGGCAGCATCCTTCTGGTATGGCTACCATTTGGACACCAGCAGGGCTGCATGAAAGCTGTAGTTCTGGTAGGCAGCACTGTTGGGGTCCTTGGGTGCCACTAGAGGGAACTGTTGGCTCCCCTGTCAGAGAGAGGAAATTCTACCTGATCCGGTAGTGCTTCTTGCTTTGAGTGTTACTATGTCGGAAGTACTCCTGAGTACTTCATCGTGTCTTACCCAGGAGAGTCAGAATCGGGTGCAGAGTAGGGTGACATTTACAGAATTCTATTGTGGAAGAAGTAGAAGCCTATTTGAAGACATTTCTTAAAAATATTTATTTGAACTTGCGTCTTGTTGAGGGTGAAGTTGTGTCAGGGGTTTTGGGCTCTGTTCTGCCCTCTACAGGTCACAAAATATATACAATCAGTTGACAGTTTATGCAAATAGGCATCTTAAATGTTCAGTGGGCCAAAGGGTCAGCAAGAAGTTTAATACTTTCCTCCATCTAGTGCCTTCCAACAAACTCTGTAATTATCTGTCTACCAATATTAGTTAAGTCCCATCTTACTTGGCATCTAAATCAAGGCTGATTCTTTTTAAGCAAACAATACCTTTAATAAAGCTCCTTCTAAGGTGGTCAATACTTCCCATGGACCACGAGAGGGTTTGCATGGGGGCCACAGGATCATAGCTTAAAAGCTCAACCCTGTTGGGGCCTGTGGCCACTGCCAGGGGGCGCCCGGAGGTTGTGGAGCCCTGGATTGCAGCACTTCTGCCACACCAGGAAGTGCTGCCGGAAGATCCTCACAGAGCACCTGGAGCACATCTGGGGCATTATAAAAGGGGCCGCCTCACTCCATTAGATGAGCTGGAGTTGGGTTGAAGAGGACGGAGCTTATGTGTGCAGCACTGAAGGTGGCAGAAGAATAAGAAGAGTGGAGGGGAAAGAAAGAAAGAAAGAAAGAAAGAAAGAAAGAAAGAAAGAAAGAAAGAAAGAAAGAAAGAAAGAAAGAAAGAAAGAAAGAAAGAAAGAAAGAAAGAAAGGACTGAACCTAATTGGAGGTGATTTGTGCACTGTGCTGTGTGTAGGAGAAAAGAAAATGAATAGTGTGTGTTCTGGATATTGTGGGTCTGCATCTCTGTTTGTAGCTGGGCTGATCCTTCCACATAGGTTATCACAAACCCTTCTATTTTCTTTTTTTTCTTGATGTTTATGGAGTGGATACATCATCAAGTATTCTAAATAAAATTTTATTTGTTTTGCCAATGAAATTATCCTTTTTTAATGCAGTTTTCTTTAAATAGTTGTCATTTGGAATTTGCCCCACCCTTTATATACAGAATGTTTATGTATGCACATATAACATGATGTTCCTCTGTTTATGTTTCACATTATGTCTTCTATTTATGTTGCTCTTTTTGTATACTATATTTGATATTATTGTATACTGCATTCTGGGGTCATAAGTTTAAGTGCCTATTGTGATGGACAGCCGGTGGTTCAGCCCGGCCGGGACGTACCTGAAAGAAAAGAATGGAGAAAGGCAGCCTTTTCAGGGCACTGCATCCCCCAGGACGCTAGGTGGCAGCTCCCCTGGACGGCAACGGTTCCTCGGATTACCTCAAAGCATCCTGGGACGTGGAGTCCGTTTCCTCAGCCCTGTTGGGTGCCGTGGGTGCCTCCAGGGGGAGCTCACAAAGAACCTGGGGACAACTATTGTTACGACAACCCGGAAGTACTTTGGAGTCACGAGGATGGAAGCCTGCAGTACTTCCGGGCTACCTGAGAAGGATGATGTGACATTGAACGCGGGACAAACACTTCCGGGTTATGGACTATTTAAAGGACTGGTGAAGACCCAACAAGGAGAGCCGGAGTTGGGAGGTTGGATGACTAAGCTGCTGGGAGTGGAGGATTGTTATTGTTATTGTGATTATTATTATTGGATGAATTGTGGAGTGTGTGGTGCTTTGTGCACTTATTGAAGAAATTATTAAAGATTCTTCTTGGTGCTTTTTAGAAGTGTGTCTTGGATGTCTGTCTGGTGGGTTTCACGGGGCAACAGCACCTCTAGCGTCCACACTATATTAAGAGTAAAACGAAATTGAATTTGTTGACAGCAGTAATGGAGATTTTATGTAGAACAACTCCTGCAGTTCCTGTAAAAGAACATTGGACGTGTTAGTATGTCTGGAATTGTTCCAACCCCTTACTACAACAATAAGGAAATTAGCAAAAAACCTTGTTGAACTCCCCAAAGAAAATGTATGAAGGTAAATTATATTAAAAGTTTTTATAGCTTTTGAATACATTCATACAAAAATGAGTGAAAGCATGATCTGCAGATTTAGAAAAGAGGCTGAGGAATCATAGCATTAATAATACATTTTAAACTGATTTATAACCCTCAGAAAGACTAGAGATGAGAATGAATATATATTTACATATTTCTACAGTTTTTTCAGCGCCTTATTGTGTTGTTCAGTAATACGTATGAGCAAAGATTTACTTTTGAATTGTAAAAAATTAACAACTGCTTATAAGCTATTTGGAAATAAGTTCACACTTTGCTCAGTATGAATCTTCAGTTGTGATTGTAGTGTGTATACTCCTCAATCATTAGAATATATCATACAAATTAATATTATTTGGTCAAAAGCCTCCTAAAGTAATGATTTATTTGTTTCTATCCATTTGAAGGATAGAAAAAAACTAAAATAAAAAAATGTAAAAAAATTCTATTGATCGATTTCAATTTATACAAAATAGAATAATAGATTTTGACCTGCATTCACTTGATAGATAGATAGATAGATAGATAGATAGATAGATAGATAGATAGATAGATAGATAGATAGATAGATAGATAGATAGATAGATAGATAGATAGAGGTCAAATTCCGTTACAACGAAGTGCCAGGGGCGTAAAAAAATTTCGTTGTAATGGAAAATTTGTAAAATTGAGATTCTATGTTTGTTGCTATAGTGCTTGATTTAACTTGCGTCCAGACGTTTGCAATCATTTCAATACCTTCTTTCATGTTAGTTTTCAACTCCACCTGTTTACAAGTTATGCTGACAAAACTTTTTCTCAGTATACACTTTCAGGGTGTGAAAGATGCCCTAATCCAGTGACTGAAGTACTGTAGTGCAATTGGGTGGGAGGAATTCAACTTGAACATTATCTAAATGTGGAAGCATGCTATGGGCAGAAAAGTTATCATCGGAAGAAGAATCTTCGAATCTTCCTTTTCTTCTTCTTCATATTGTGAGGTTTCTGAAGTGTGATTGCCACGTCTGTGGAAGAATTTTTGTCCATTGCCGGGGCAGGGCGACCGCAGGCTCAGAGCACCGTGGAAGAAAATCAGAAAATATTGCAGTCATGCTATAAGCCAGGTTTGTTGGCCAAATAATACTGTTCCCTGCATTTATAATGTTCCTTGCCTCACCCATCGAGATCTTTTTGGAGTTGCATCAGTGGCGAGCTGCTGCAGTGCTGTGAGCCTGCTGTTACAATACAATACAATACAATTTATTTTTGTATAGCCCAAAATCACACAAAAAGTGCCGCAATGGGCTTTAACAGGCCCTGCCTTTTGACAACCCCCCAGTCTTGACTCTCTAAGAAGACAAGGAAAAACTACCAAAAAAAACCTACTAGGGAAAAATGGAAGAAACCTTGGGAAAGGCCCTGGCAACGGATAAATAGTCTTCTGCAGACATGGTGATCGCACTTCGGGACGCTCTTCGCCGTGTCGTCCCGTTGGTGGAGGTCCCAAAAGAGTTTAGAAACCTCACAACAGTGACTTTGCTTTTTCTTGAATGATTGGTGCACTAATAGGAATGTTTCTTGAATGAGCATCTGCCATTTATATAGGAGGGTAACAATGAGTTCAATTCCAATGGATGTTTTTCAAATGTTGATGAGCAATAAGCAAAAGGTATCACTGAAAACCACAGAAAACAAACACAGCAAAAAACAGTTCGAGGAAAGTTCGAAGAAAAAGAAAAACTTACAATGTTTGTGTTTGGGGATCATTGTGCACAACCGAGCTGTGACCACAGAACTAACTGCTCTCTGGATGATTCATTCAGGCTTTTCAAGGTCTTTTGGGCACTTTTATATGCTTTAATGAAAGTATATGCTGAATGTATTTCATAGTAACAAGATTTCTATAGACTCTGTCATATGGGGAAATACTTTGCTGTAATGAAAATTTCGTTGTAACAATATTCGTTGTAACAGAATTTCACCTGTAGATAGATAGATAGATAGATAGATAGATAGATAGATAGATAGATAGATAGATAGATAGATAGATAGATAGATAGATAGATAGATAGATAGATAGATAGATAGATAGATAGAGGCACTGTCGACGCCTTGAACCCTCAGACCAGACGTCAAATACCAGATAAAAGTCCAATAGTTGCCTTTATTATTAATAAACTGTGCACAAAGCACCCTCCTCTCCACAATACTCATAAATAATAAATAAACCACTAATCAATAACACTCCATCACTCCCAGACACGTTGCCACCCTTCCACCGAGTCAGCAATCCTTTTATAGTCCTTGACCCGGATGTGTTTCGCCCTCTCTGTCCACATGACTAGGAACACTTCCGGGTCAGAAAAAAATCCTTTTCTTCACCCCGGAAGCACGTCATTCCTCTTGTTCATGTGACTCTGACATACTTCCGGGGCATAGGGAAAATAATTACTGCTCCTCCCTGCAGCGCCTTCTAGCGGCCCCCGTGGTATCCAGCAGGGTTGTAAAGGAAAACTCCAATGTCCATAATTCCCTTCTGGCATTCGGGGTACCTCCATACTGCAAGGAGAGCTTCACCTGGTGGCCTGGGGTTATTGGCCGGGATAAATGGCCGGCCACCTATCACAGTACTCCTCCCCCAATGGAAAACTGTGGTTTGGAGCGTCCTGCCCCGCGAGGGACGTCTTCCTCCAGGAGGATCCATAGACCGGGTCTTGGCTGTGTTGTCTAGGCCCCCCGGAGAACCTAGGGGGAACGTTATAACAGTAATCCCTCTGATCCCCTGTCCTCCGAGGACAACTGCCATATGTGGCCTGGCCGATGACAATTATAGCAGATCCGCTGTCCTCCTGGTAGCCTTCCTCCACGAGACTGGAAAAACACTGGGAACTCTGTCTCCGCCCTTTTCTCCGCTGAGGGAGGTCCCATAGCTGCCCTTGAGCTTTCAGCTCTCTTTTCTATTTTGTCAGGAGACCCCCATTTTATTTTTGGGATCTCCTGCTTAATCTGGGGCTTGTCCACAGTCTGAGTCTCTCCATTAGTAAAAGAGAGCCCCTTTACTGTTTGCACCCCTCTCGATTTATTTATAATACGGGTCGGGGTCTTCAGGGTCGAATCGCTCCGAGAGGCAGCACCATCCAGCTGCTCCAGTTCGATCAGTCCTTCCCCCAACCACTCGGTCAACATTCTGCACTCTTTTGTAGGGCACGCAGTGATTTGGCACCCACTACATACCAAACGCTGGCCCAGATCACACTGCGTCCCTATTTCATTATATACGGTACCGGCATTACCTACCTGTACCACCAAATTATATAAGACGGGACGCTCCTGACCAAACCGCTGCAGGTAATCCTCCAGCTTCTTTATCGGCGCTTCGGCCGTCGCTCCCAAGTCTCCAACGATCTTCTGGATCTCTTTTAGTACCTGAAAAATACCTTCTACGGGCTCTATTAATTTCTCGAGCTCCCATACGTCCAGACGGTTATTTAATTCGGCCAGAGGCAAGTTTACTTCCTCATTCTCCTTACCTGCCGGCCGGGAGCCAATGAGCATGTCCACTACTGGCACGTGCTCGGTTGAGTTGCGCATGGGCTCTTGGGAATTGGAGTTTCGCATTTTAGATGGCCGGGGAGGCGCCACCGGCCGACTGCGATCCGCCTTTTCTAATTTAGCGGCGGACCGTTCAGTCATATCCCGTCCCTCATTACCTGTATTTATAACTGCCGCTGCTTCGTTTGCCTCTCCCTTCCCCTTCAGGGAGCTCGATGCCTTCGGGGAAACGTCAACCTCACTTACAGACCGACGCTGACATTCTCCTTCCCACAATCCTTCGGGAGAGATCACGTGTCCTGCTTCGGCAAATCGGCTTTCAAGGTTCAGCGTCCTAGATCGGCAGTACAACCCGTCATCGTGGCCATCTTGCTCAGGAGGGAAGTAGGTATCCGGTGCACCGTCAGATTCAAGAAGACAGGCTTCTGAAAAACAACTAAATTAAGGTCCCGGCAAATCAGACGTTTCTTCAGCACATATCTCCGGATTCCAATTGGAGTTTCCAAGTACGCAGAGGTTGTCCTTTACGTCTGAAGCCCGACAACCATCCCGCTGCCGTAATGCCCGGGTCCTCTCGGCATCAATCATTGCTCTGTCTTCTTCGCTTCCCATCAGGTATGTCCATAACCGCTCGGCGTCATTTAGGGTCTGTTCCTTTGGGTGATCCCCATTCTTCTTCCCAGACTTCTTCCCCATCACGTACCGATGTTTACAGAGGCTTTCTATTATGCAGCGCAGCCTACTGAGTATGGTGGTTTTCTTGAGCGTCCTGACGCTGTCTTTTTGGGGTTCTTTGTCCACAGAAATTTTTTAAATTCAGGTCCTCTGCCAAACCGATGGCCAGAGAATCCTGCCGGCTACAACACTGTAGCAGATAGAGGCACTGTCGACCCCTTGAATCCTCAGACCAGACGTCAGACACCAGATAAAAGTCCAATAGTTGCCTTTATTATTAATAAACTATGCACAAAGCACCCTCCTCTCCACAATACTCATAAATAATAAACAAACCACTAATCAATAACACTCCACCACTCCCAGGCACATTGCCACCCTTCCACCCAGCTCAGCTTGTCTGGGATTTCCCACAATCCTTTTATAGTCCTTGACACGAAAGTGTTTCACCCACTCTGCCCACGTGACTAGGAACACTTCCAGGTCAGAGAAAAAATCATTTTCTTCACCCCGGAAGCACGTCATTCCTCTTGTTCATGTGACTCTGACATACTTCCGGGGCGTAGGGAAAATAATTACTGCTCCTCCCTGCAGCACCTTCTAGCGGCCCCGTGGTATCCAGTAGGGTTGTAAAGGAAAACTCCAATGTCCATAATTCCCTGCTGGCATTCAGGGTACCTCCATACTGCAAGGAGAGCTCCACCTGGCGGCCTGGGAGTATTGCCCGGGATAAATGGCCGGCCACCTATCACAATGGATAGATAGATAGTGTGAAGCCCAAGGGCATGTACAGCCGCCCTAACCCAACAAAGACAGGCAGGACTTTTGGTCTTTTGGTTGACTGTTTTTTCTTCTAAAATTGATTGTTAGTTCCTTAGGTTTTTGTAGCATTCAGGTGTAGAAAAGACTCATCACACAAGTTAAGAAAATCATCTACTATTGGACCATGACTAATTTCATTCTTATTATAGGCTTACAATCACTGACTTATCAGCAAATTTTAAGACAAACCTATTTCAAAATTGCTGCAACAGGATGTACACAAGAGGTGAAAGTACAGACCCCTGAGGGGAACCGGTGGATGAAGACAGCATGTCAGACGGACAACATTTGATTTTTTTTCTTTGAGTCGTTTCTGTTAAACATAGTTCAGCCACCTTACCAAACTGAATTCCAGATTAAATTTTTTTCAAGTCTTCTGGTGGTACTGGATGGTAAACAAAAGCTGATGAGAAATCTACAAACACAGGTCTTCAGTCTTGATGCTCTCCAAATGTTCATACAACAGATGTAGCAAAAAGACAATGGCATCCTCTCTTCCCCTATTAGACTTGTAGGCAAAGTGAAATTAATCCAATTAACCCTGAGTTAGCATCCTCCTTATATGTTTTTCAAAAGATTTCATAGCTAGTAATTTCAGAGCCACTGGCCTGAAATCATTTAAGGTTTTAGGGTTTTTGTTTTTTCATGCTAGAATAAGAGTAGCCTCTGTTTCCACAGCTTTGAAACCTTCTTCTGTTTTAATTACAACCTAGAAATAAAGTAAATAAAAATAAAGTAAAATAATGGTTCTGAGCTGCTCTGCAGAAGATTTCAAGAGCCTTCCGGTAAGATGGTCTGGTCAAGGACTTTTGTGTTTTTCATTTTCTAAAAACGTTCTCTACATCCTTTTGAAAAAAAAATATCTCTACCTTATCTGAAACCATCTACATCAAGCTTTTCCCTTGCTCAGTGAAATCAAATGTTGTAAATAATAATGAAGAAATATTCATTAAACCCAATAGTTAAATCAGAGTTGCAGTTAAAAGCAGAAACGTTTTGTCTGATGATGCCTAGAGAGGTTTTTAATGCCTGACCACACTAAGCTAACATTTTGTGTGGACAATTCATGTTTACCTTTATCTTTATAATCAAATTTAGCCTTTTTAACACCAAATAAGTTTTAAATCTCTCTGTGCTGCATGTGCCTCATCAGTATTGCCTTCTCTAAGTATAACTTTAAAGTATTTAACTTTATATTTTAATTTATATTTAATTTAAGAATGACATTATAGATTTGCTTACTCAGAGTTTCATGTTAGGTTAGACCTTTACACCTTTAGCTGGGATAAGGATGTAATAAAGCAACTGATAACTTTAGAAAGGTCACGTAAACCAGCACTTGTATCTTTAAACCCTGAAACCATCCTTGTAGACTCTAAATAGAATCTTCACTCCAGAGCTAAATTGTCTTTTTGTGTACTTTTTCTCTTTTCAAGGCTGTTATTTAATGGAGAGCAGATAAACAGATTGGTGATCGAAGGAGTCTAGCTGTGGTTTGGGTATCTAACTCTTAATTGTCTTGTAACAAAGATCAAGAGTTGTATTGTCCCATTTTGGGAAGGTTACATAACAATAGAAGATACATTGAATAAAGTCTCCAACACCATTTGAAGAGAGTGATGCAAGCTTTGTATCATCTTAACAATCTCCTCTGTTGCAATAGATGAGCTGACCATAGGATGAATATATACAAACGTTAATAAATATTTGTAGAGATTCACAAGGCAGGATTGGGTCACTGCTTTTTGCAGATGATGTTGTCCTGTTTGCTTCATCAGGCCATCATCTTCAGCTCTCTCTGGATTGGTTTGCAGCCGAATGTGAAGCAGCTGGGATGGGAATCAGCACCTCCAAATCCGAGACCATGGTTCTCAGCCGGAAAAAGGTGGAGTACGCTCTCAGGAATGGGAGCGAGATCTTGCCCCAATTGGAGGAGTTCAAGTATCTTGGTGTCTTGTTCACGAGTGAGGGAAGAATAGAGTGGGAGATCGACAGGCGGATTAGTGTGGCATCTGCAGTGTTGCGGGCTCTGCATCGGTCTGTCATGGTGAAAAAGGAGCTGAGCCAAAAGGCAAAGCTCTCAATTTACCAGTCAATCTACGTTCCTACCCTCACCTATGGTCATGAGCTATGGGTATTGACCAAAAGAACAAGATCGCGAATACAAGCGGCTGAAATGAGTTTCCTCCACAGGGTGTCTGGGCTTTCCCTTAAAGATAGGGTGAAAAGCTCAGTCATCTGGGAGGAGCTCAGAGTAGAGCCACTGTTCCTCCGCATCGAGAGGAGTCAGATGAGGTGGCTCGGGCATCTGATCAGGATGCCTCCTGGACGCCTCCCTGATGAGGTGTTCCGGACACTTCTAACCGGGAGGAGGCCCGGGGAAGACCCAGGACACGCTGGAGGGACTATGTCTCTTGGCTGGCCTGGGAACGCCTCGGAATTCCCCCGGAAGAGCTAGTAGAAGTGTCCAGGGAGAGGGAAGTCTGGGCATCTCTGCTCAAGCTGCTACCCCCGAGACCTGATCTCAGATAAGCAGAAGAGAATGGATGGATGGATGGATGGATGGATGGATGGATGGATGGATGGATGGATGGATGGATGGATGGACAAGGCAAATACAATGGGCTGAACGAAACAGAGTGCATCTCAATGTCTTCAGAGCACACCAGAATTCATTTACATACAAGCCCACTCCACCTCCATGCCAAACACTCATCCCTATAATGATACCAATTGTGGTCTGCCAGCCTGGTAGTCTATAATCCAGGATTCCATGTATGGATTGACTGTAGTTTCTCTCCTAACTACACAGACAGTAAATGCAGTATGGCTTTAAATCTTTTGTGTCTTAAGGGATTTAAGGAAGTGCTTGAATGATTTGACATAGGAAACATGAATACCATTTCTCAACTACTTACACTAATCAACAATCACTGCTTGTACTATGGCCCTGAAGTGTAATGCACAAAAAGAAATGAAATCATGCAAAAACGAATCAGAAAACAGAAAAACAAGTTGGAAGCGTAAACAAAAATTAGAAACAAGTCAGAACACACAAAAACAATTTGGATACGCAAAAGCAAATCAGAAAATGCGAAACAAACTGAGAAAATGACAAAAAAATTGGAACCACAAAAATAAACTGAATAAGTAAAAACAAATGAGAAAATGCAAAAACACATTACCAACACAAAAACAAGTGAGAAAAAACAAAAACAAATTAAATACGCAAAAACAAACTGAATATGCAAAAACAAATGAAAAAGCACAAAAACAAATTAGAAATGCAATATCCAATCAAAGACACAAAATCAAATGGGAAAATGTGAAAACAAACTGAATAGGCAAACCAAATTAGAAAACGCAAAAACAAATTAGAATCACAAAAGACATGACAAAATGCAAAAACAATTTGGAAACAGAAAAACAAATCAGAAAATGCAAAAACACATTGAATTTGCAAAAACAATTCAGAAACAACAAATGCAAATGGAGTGGCATTCAAACAAAACAACAAATGTGCCAACAAACCAGGAAGCATAAAAACTAATAGAGGAGTGCATAACTCAAATCAACAGTGAAAGATAAACGTACATCACAACTCAATCCCAGCTTCTCAGGACACTGAAGGTAAGAGAGATCTCTTTGTAATGTGCTCCTCAGTATGTGGAGCTTCAAAAAACCTGGGATGCCCCTGCGTTGGAGCAATGAGGTAGGCGCCAGACAGCCGTCGTAATGTTTAACCTCCATTTGCAACTTCTGGCTGCATACCACCTGTACCTCTTCAGTCAGTCACTCGACCTCTCATCAGGATGGTGGTGTACAGCATTGAGCAGTGCGTCTTCATTGTGCAAGCCTATTGGTTCAACAATTTGTTTAAGTGATTTCAGAATCAACTGGATGATCGTGAGTTAACAGAAGGTTACTTCCAGCAAGGTGTAGCAACATATCACACATCACCAAGGAGCACGGCAGAAACTGAGTCCTACTTCAGCAACAGGATAATTTCAAAGGGGCTTTGGCTACCACGGTCACCGGATCTGACACCACCAGACTTCTTCCTTTGGGGTATGCTCAAAGGAATGTCTTTCAGAACAAGCCTCACACTGTGGAAGATTTGAAGGAAACATCTAATGTGAAATTGCTGCTATTTCCCCCAAGATGCTTCCTGATACGTTCAGGAACATGGAGAACCGCGTCGAAATGTGTCTGGCAGAAAATGGAAACCACTTCTAGCATCACATATAATGCAATTGATTACACATACATCTAGGTATATAGCATATTTTTTTGGTTCAGATTGCTAGATCCTGACGGGAGTTACAACAGAATATTCAGGGCCTCCTTTGAGTGAATCTCCCAGTATTTTGATAGAAAAGAGCGATTGCATACCTCTGCCAGAGCAGTGTATAAAGTATTGCAGACATATTTCAATATTATCAGTTGGTAATGAAGCTATGACTTAATGCCAGCAGTACAACATGATGAAAAATGTTTCATATTGGTATTATTTTTATTGCACTAGTATACATGTTACTGACATTATTTAACAAATGCAATATAGTGTTTGTATGAGAAGCTGTACTCCAACCAAGATGCCTGAAGGAGGGGCCTGAGTTGCCTCGAAAGCTTGCATATTGTAATCTTTTTAGTTAGCCAATAAAAGGTGTCATTTTGCTTGGCTTTTCCCTGCTAATCTAAAATACACATCTTTGAACCATGGGGATAAACTGGTGAACCTGGAGAAAAGCAGAAAAGCCAATATTGATACAGCAGACAACATGTAAACTCCATATGGACAGTCACCATGATAGGAATTATATTTATGTTCTTGGAGATATGCGAAAAACAAAGTTTTCACTGTGCACCTCATCAACATAAATTTCTAAATCCTTTTGGTAGTTTACTCAATAATAGGTCACTGTCTTCTACTTTGCATTTATAATTAATTTCCCCTTTGCCTAAATGAAGGATGTCATGCCTGTTTTGCTTAGTTTTGACTGTCTGGGTCTTAACTGAATAGATTTTGCTGCCTGTTAATACCAACTTGACTGCACAGAGACTGTAGTGAGACAGATCATAAAAAATAACTAGTCATGGTTGTAGTATATTGCAAGTCTGAACTGTTGGGGTTTCCACTGTAATAAAGAATTATGGGTATTGGGGAGCTGGTAGGAAGTAGATTATAATGCTAATTTGGTGTAACATTTATTCAGAAACAACCTTAGTAAAAAAGGACCTGTTAAAGTTTATCACTTTGAAACTGTCTCTGTCTTCTTCCTTTTTATGAGTACAATCTTATTGCCTACAGATTAAGCCAGAGCAGATCGTTGCGGATAATGGGCCTTCTTTCGTGTCCCAAGAAAAAGAAGTACAGTAGAGTCCCGCTAATCCGAACCCCGCTAATCCGAAAATCCGCCTAATCCGAACAGGACTAGGGAAAAAAAAGTAAAGAAAACAAGTTTTTTCAAGTTATGTCGTACGTTTAATGTACATTTAAGAAACTTGTAATTTTTCAATTTCGCTGTCTAACTAAAAATCCAAAATACAGCCTTACTTAAAATTGAAACAAGTTCGAATTTACTCACATATGTAGAATCCATGTTCTGTACAGCATTTACACAAAACGTAAAAAGCAAACCATTATCTAAGAGATAAAGTCAGTGATCTCCTTCTGACGCAACGAACTAAAACGGCTTGAAGAAGCAATGTTTCGCCAACGCCGCATAAACATAACATCTGTTGGGGTTGCATCGGCATGTTGCTCAACGTAGCGCAAAGCGAGATCAAGGGCACTGGCTGCGGCAGTGTGTGGAACAACATCAGTCGGCGCGTCCCCTTCCTCCTCACTGTCGTCTGCGTCGAGATCAGCTGACGTTCCCTGCACAGCTGCCACAATGTCCTCATCTGTGTATTCTTCATGGCCACAGTCGTCAACAGCCGTCCACTCTTCCACGCACTCTTCTTCTGCATTTTCACAACCTGGCATTCTTTTCACCAATTGAAGAAGTTCGCAATTTTCTTTTGTCGGGGGGAAAACTGTTTGGACAAACTCTAGCTCAGGCCAGAGATTTTTCCAAGACTTCTGTAAGGATTCCTTGCATGTGTTTTCCCAAGCTTCAGCAACCCAGTAAATAACATCTTTGATGTTCATTTTCATGAGTTTATCGAAAATTGTTAGCTCTTCATTATCTTCAAGTAGGCTACGAAGAAGCATTTTTCTATAATTCTGTTTCAAAGCCTGCAAAACCCCTTGGTCCATTGGCTGCAAAATTGATGTGACATTTGGTGGGAGAAAAATAGCCTTGATATCATCGCAAACAAGTTGCATTTCTTCTGGATGTGACGGAGCATTGTCTATAAGTAACAAAGCACGAGGAGGCAATCCATTTTCTTTGTTAAACGCCTTTACTTTTGGCACAAATTGCTTGTCAAACCATTCTTTGAACAAGGCACAATCCATCCAAGCTTTCTTTTGATTTCTGTAAAAAACAGGGAGAGAGTTCATGTTCATGTTCTTAAAACAGCGTGGTTTTTTTGCCGATTTGCCGATAACCATCAGTGGAAGCTTATTTGTGGCAGAAGCATTGCTGCAGGCCAACACAGTTAGGCGCTGTTTATCCATTTTAAACCCTGGTGCAGATCGTTCCTCTTGTGATGCAAGACTTTTGGTAGGCAATGCTTTAAAGTTAAGTCCTGTCTCATCTGCGTTGTAAACTTGCTGGGGCGAGTAGGAAGAAATGATGCATTTGAACTCCTCAAGGTATTCAACAGCTGCTTCGTTGTCCGCTGACAATTTCTCCCCAGTTATTGTAAGCTGCCTGATTCCGTGTCTTTTCTTCCATCGGTCTAAGAAACCACAACTAGCCATAAATGATACGTCACCGTCCATGAGCTTGTTCAATTGAAGCGCCTTTTCTTGAATTAGAGGGCCAGTGATAGGGATTCCTTTCTGTCTTTCTTGTGTAAACCATAAGAAAAGTGCTTCGTCCAATTTTTCGTAAGAAGACACTGTCGTCTTGCTACGTTTTTCAATCGTTTTTTTACTTGTGGTAGTGCAAAACTGCTCAATTTTACCTCTGTTCTTTTTCCAATCGGAAATTGTTGCTTTCCCGACACCAAATTCCTTCGATAACTGAGTGGCACTTTCACCTTTGTGAAGTCTTTTCAACACTTCCAGTTTTTCTTTTAATGTACACGACTTATGTTTACGTTTGCTTGCCATGATGATTAACAGCAGGGACAAGCACAGAATGTAAAGAAACCACACTACACACCACTCACAAGGACTCACAAAACACAGGGCAAGTGCGCGCACACGAACAATAACATTGCACAAAACACATCACTCAGCAGTAGCAGGTGGCACACTGACTCAGTGACTCATAGTTTGGGAACGGAAATCAAGAGGAATGCGTAGTTCTAGGCGGGGGGTCTAGGTCACTGCCCTTCCGCTACTACTCACCTACCGCCCGTCATATCGATTTTACCTCCGATCACAGTCACACTACAGTGCAGTTTAAATTGCAGTGTACTATAATACGTAATTTCTTACCTTTAATTCTTGACACATCAGACGCTTAATACGCCTCATAAAGTCAATATATGGCATTATATGACAAAACTCCGCCTAATCCGAATTTTCGCTAATCCGAACAGGGTTCGGTCCCAATTAGTTCGGATTAGCGGGACTCTACTGTATTTCTAAAAGGTATTAAACTGCTCCTATCCAGCCCTTATCATCCTTCTACTAATGGCCTGGCTGAAAGAATGCTGCAAACCGTTAAACATACTCTCAAAGCATCCAAAAGTGAAGCACCTTTCAAGCAACACCTTTATACATTTCTTCTTAAATATCATAACACATCCCATTCAACAACAGGAAAGTCACCAGCTGTTCTGTTTCTAAAAAGGCAGCTGAGAACACGTCTTTTTGTTTGTTGAGACCAGTTACCACTCAAATGAGAGTTTATGCTAAGCAGCAGGATCAAGTAAAACAACGTGCCAAGCGGGCTAAAGATCATGAGTTTTTCAGTGGCGATGCTGTCCTTGCTCATAACTATTCCACCACTGAGAAATGGGTACCAGCAACCATTCTTCAAAAGACTGGACCTGTCTTTTATACGGTATGTGCATGAGACCACCAGACATGGAGATGACATGTTGAACAGTTGTTACCCGCTATACCTGATGAAACAGCCGGTAGCACAGAAACATCTGAGGAACCAAGCTCTAGTGAGTTGACCCAAAGCCCGCCAGGGATATCACTTGACTCTCCTGAATCAACTCCTGCTGATGCGGTTTCGCCAAGGTTACCTGAGGCTGCCTAAGGGGATGAGCACACACCAGTGGTATGACGTAACCCTCTCAAAAGTAGGAAGCCTCCTGACCATCTTAACTTATAGTAGCTAAGTATATATGTAAGGTAATAATAAGGGACAGCATAATACCTTGTTTTAGCGGGATGTAGAGGAAGTTTACCCTCTCTCCTTTGTTAGACTTTAATTGCATTGACAACAGTATGTCTTCTGTTTCAGTTTGATATTCCTGTTCCTAATAGCAAATGTTTTTATTGTAATTTTAATGTACGTAGTATATTGCAAGTCTGAACTATTGGGAGTTCCATAGTAATAAGGAATTATGGGTATTGGGGAGGCCCCGTGACCCTGTGTTCGGATTCAGCGGGTTGGAAAATGGATGGATGGATGGATGGATGGATGGGTATTGGGGAGGTGGTAGGAAGTAGATTATAATGATAATGGGGTGTAACGTGTACTCAGAAATGACCTTAGTAAAAAAGGATTTGTTAAAGTGTATCACTTGAACCTGTCTCCGTCTTCTTCCTTTTTATGAGTACAATCTTATTGCCTACAGATATAACAATGGTCAAAACCAATAAGACAAGATTCAGTAAACACTGCTTCAGACATGAGACAAAAATCATAAGTAGAGAATCATAACAAGTATGTCAGAAACTAAAAATAGTGAACAAAGCCAAATCCAAAGTGTTGGGACGGAGTGGTGGTCATGGGGCAGAGTGGTGGCTCTGAGGCTAAGGATCTGCGCTGGTATCCCGAAGGTTGCCGGTTCGAATCCCCATCACTGTCAAAAGAGGTCCTACTCTGCTGGGCCCTTGAGCAAGACCCTTAACCTGTAATTGCTTCAGGGGCGCTGTACAATGGCTGACGCTGCGCTCTGACCCCAAGGGGTATGCGAAAACTAACAAATTCCTAATATGAGAAATTGTATAAGGCAAAATAAATAAATAAAGTGTTAGACATAAATCTTAGTCAAGGGGCAGAAAAAACTTCTAAACCAGAGATTCTTTTAACTTGTTAAACAAAACCATTAGCTATTAAGTTGTTTCCACAAACGTAACTCAATGCTGCCGGCTTATGATGTCACTCAGTGCAACATTCAGAAGGCATCACCCAATAACCCATTAATATCAATTAAAAGAGAAATTGTTCTAACACATTTATCATTGATTTGGCAGATTTGTTTACACTTTTGACATGAACTTGGTCTGTAGCAGTAAGCACAGTGTTAGATTATTGACTTGTTAAAAGTTTTGTTAATGTGCTTAAAGGCTTATGGCACTCTGTTGACTGTGTTTACATTGTCATGGTTGGCCGGGGCCCTTGCCCGGCCGGGACGCCTCTTCCTTGGAAGGTCCGAGGAAACAAGTGTGGACAGAACATGTCGAATCATTCAAGCACTTCCTTAAACATTTCCTGGAACGCTAGACGGCAGTGGTGGCTCGGACTCCCACAGGGCTTCATGGGAGGTGGAGTTGGGTACAGCCCTGTTGAGATCCGGGGGTGCTACCACAGGGCACTGCAGCTGTTCCTCAGACCATGTGGGAGGTTCTTCCTCCACACCCGGAAGTGCAGCTGAAAGTGGGGCAACGAGCACCTGAAGCACATCCGGGTGCCTTATATAAGGGTCCGGCGGACATTACTCAGTGAGCCAGAGTTGGGAGGAGGGAGATGAAGCTTGCCGAGGAGGAGTGGAGGAGAATAAGAAGGAGAAGAAAAAGGATTGAATATTGTGTGTGTTCTGTTTGAGTCTGTGTTGTGCCTGTGTGAAATGAGGAAGGTGTTTCCCACGAGGTGAAGAAAAATAAAAAACTTGTACTTTTATAAGCGTGCCTCCTGCGTCAGTTTGTGTTAGGTTGGGTGGCTGGCACGCCCCCATAGAATTGTCACAACATGAACAAACTTTTGATTGATTTTGCAATGTATTCCAGCTCCATCAGAACTCAGCACTATACTTTCTGATACATCTTATTTGCTATTTACAAATTGTCTGAATGATGATACTCTTCTGCAGAACGCAGGTGTAAAGAGTATGAGCTGACTTAATGACCCTCAAGCAGGAACAGGAACAGACCAAAAGGACAAAACCATGACATTGGAAAAGGTGCACATGCACACCCATAAAGGGATATGATCCAGTGTTTGTTGAGAATGCCAGTCACTGAAGTTTAAGCATTCCTTGGTTGATGTTACACAGAATGGTGGTCATGGCAAATTAATGGAGGAAGCATGAAAATAAAAACATTAATTCACTGATTGGTGAACTGACTTCTTTTTTCCATTTCAAACATTGACAGAATACTCATTGGATGTCATTGTGAAATCATTTTATTGATTTAAATGCATGTTATACTTTGTGTTTATCCACTGGAAAAAATAAAACAAGTGCGATCTCCATCAGTTGATATATTCATTAACCAACATTTAAAGCACAACCATACTATACTATTATTACATAACTAATTATTATTTACTTTATTGAGAGATTCTCAAATACCGTGCATGTTTTGTACCTGAATAAAACTGATATTCTGTCAATATTATATGCAATATATGTTATATATATTTAGTAATAGCAAAGTCAGTGATAAGTTTTGAGGTATCTGGAGGCAAACCCCACATAACTGATGTCTCAGAAAAATAAAAATAAAAGGCAATTAAAGTGTTATGTTGTGTCTTTTCAGACAGGATTCTGGATATGACTACTGTAGCTGCGTTTTCCCAAAGTTTCCAAAATTCAGCAGCTCCAATTTAAAAAATGGGATTCAACAAAAGCCTGACGCGCAGAAATGATTCCACAGACAAAATATCTTCGTTTTTAAAAGTTTAGTTAAGTTTGAAAGTAAAACAGTTCACACAAAAAGAAAATTAAAAATAGCAAAAAAGGAAAAATTATAATAAGAAAAAATTTAGTTCTAAGCTTAATCTTGTTACATCTTAAATCGTTACTAGTCACTTATAATACCATTTCAAAACATTTCTGAACCATTTCAAAGCGGTCAGAAAACTGTATGCTTATCCCATTTCTAACTTTCAAGTCCCTGTTTACTGGGACCTGCTCTAAACACAACTAAACCTAATATCACACTGTTTCTCAATTATAGCAAGAAGATTCTATTTCTTACTAACTTATAGGGGGGGAAAAAGACTTTACCATTGTCTATGACTATAGAAGAAATTATCCATCCATCCATTTTCCAACCCGCTGAATCCGAACACAGGGTCACGGGGGTCTGCTGGAGCCAATCCCAGCCAACACAGGGCACAAGGCAGGGAACCAATCCCGGGCAGGGTGCCAACCCACCGCAGAGAAGAAATTATATTCTATTCAAATAAAGCAAACATTAATATGAGTTTAACTCAAAACTTTAAGTTTCTAAAATTGGCTCTTACAACTACTGAAGATGACGGTTCTTCCAGTCAAGGCCGTTTATAGCAGGAAGACGTGGGTTCAGGTGGATGGACACCAGAAGTGACATCAGTGGTGGAAAAGTTGTCAATCTTCTACCAGTCTACAGAGGGAGAAAGAGAGAAGGCATTATCAGAGAGTGCCGACCCCTGGAAAGACAGGCAATTACCATCATCAGAGTTCTTAAACTATCTCCTATGCATACATTGTGTGACAATTGATATAGTGTTCATAAGAATTACTTCAGTTTTTGTTTTTGTCCTGTGTCTGTTAACTCACAAGTACGAGAAAACTCCCACTTGCAATATGCCATTTGACATGTCTTGATGTCTAATTATGTAAGATATCGAACCTGAAGTTGTGGCTGCCACGTCAAAACCTCTGGAGTTCACCCTTTAATGGGATACGATTGGGTCAAAATTAGTCCTGTTCAGAAAATTTTGAACAAATGGGGATCGGCAACATAGCCATGTGTATTGTCATTTTATGCTATTTTGAAGCTGCTGATCATTACTAATGATAATATATTTGATATTTGGTTCTTTACCAGTGGTACTAGCCCTCAAACAGCCACTCCAGGAATGTTAAAAACAACACATTTCAAATATAATTGTGTGGTGAATTGTTTTAGACTATTTCAAGGTCAGTGATTACAATTATGATTTTATTTTTGAGCAAGGGATCTAGCTCTCTATGGACCTCTATCAAAGGGTGAAAAATGACAAATTTCTGTTACAATCAAGAATATTTAGACATTAAACGTTTAAATTGCAGGACACTTTTTAATATTTCAAATATTGAATGTGTCTATTCTGTTTATTATGTACTTGTACCACTTGATGTAAATCATAACATTTGTTATGAACACCCTGAATTATGGTAGCTTACTCTATTTCAGACTTTTTTATGCATTCATTTTTTTTGTGAAGTAATACCTGAGGGGCAGAAATGGTGAAACATTTGAGAGGTGACCAGGTAACAATTAAAATTGCAGACATTCCTTAGAAGATACTTAACTCTCTTTTCATCTAATATGATGAGGTTCTAAAAAAAACATTCCAAACACATTCATTTTCCATTCAGAGTGGAAAAGTCTCCAAATTTAGCTACAGACAGAGACGTCACAAACCACACTTCAACTCACCTGTTAAAAATATGTTCTTACTTTCAGAAACCCTTTGTTCTTTGCTTACACCTCTTCATACCTGAAATGTTTTAACTAAAAATAACATTACAGTGAGAATATCATCTGACCATCTCTTTTGCTTCTTATTTTATCTTCCCTTTTGTCTTTCACCCTAGCTCTCAATTTGGAATGAGGAAGTGAATGTGACTAATACTGATGTTATTTAAATAACTTAAATCAAAGATTTAAAAACAAGCTGTCCTTGTGCTGCATTGTTCTCCTAGATTTCTTTGAGTCTCCTTTCCATTGTGCACCTTCATCCTTTTTGTGATTCTACCAATAGAGTTTGAAAATGCTATATGAGGCCATCTCTCCCATACACCAACAATAATCACTGTTTTGGTGGAAAAAATCTTTTTCACTGTTTAAGGAGCCAACATTTTCATGAGAGTTTGAGAACTCACTGGCACAAAACACTGTGCCTATTGTAATTATGATAGACTTTGCTTGTCTATGACCCGGGACAATGCAAGTAAAATGTTGGAGGTGCTGTTTGGATTTTCTGGATAAAGCAGTTTGCTTTTCCTGTAAATGAAAGGAAGGTCAGTGTTTTTTCACTGTAATTTTATGCTTCTCATTCAGTCGTTCTCAAGGCAATCTGAACACTTTTTTTACTTTAATTTCATATTCATTGCACTGTCAAAATGTACATTTAGATTGTTATGTTTCAAACTTAAGATCATTATATTGACCTATGAGACAACCATTTGCAGTATAAAGGAAAATTAAACTGGACATAACCTCAGTGTCCACTGACAGAAATTAAAGCTTCATATTTCCAATTATATACTCACAATTCTTAACTTTTTGCTTTCTCAATGTGTATTTTTAAAATTACCATTAGAGTTGTACAGAAGAATTAAAATTGTGACTTGTCCCTTTTATCAGAATGCCTTACAGTTTGTCTTGTCTTGCCATGAGAAGTTAAGTGTGGGGGGCCTTACTAAAGAGTGTAAAAAATCTGAACACAGCTTTTATTATTCACACTAAAACATTAACCAATCAAAAGAAGGAGGATAAAAACAGAAAAAACATTCAAACTCACGGGTTATTGGTACTGCAGGCTTTGCAGATTCACTAGGGTGCTATTTGGGGTTTTTAGCAATGAGCTTGACATTATTTTTACATTCAAATATTACATTTAAAAATACATATATAACAAATTGTGCATGTCGCCCTTTTTGCATGGAAGATGGAATTTATTTGAATGGGTTGGCTGTGCCAAAATATAAAACCACAGAGGGAAAAATGTATATGTGTTTTATAGAGTGTAAAAATATACATTTATAAGAAAAAAATAAAAACATATTTATATTTGTATTTATAATGATAGGCTAAGGGGAAGATCAAAGGTCCTTAGAAATCATTGCAACAGGCATAGGAATATTTTATAAAATGAACACCTTAGTTAAGACTTTGGTTAACCTCTGTCCTTAGAATGATTAAGAGCTCTCACATCAAGAAATAAACCCCAGGGCATGCAAGGAAGTGCAGCAAGTGCTTGTGAAGAAAACTACTTCAACGGTCCAGAAGATTACACTGAAATCTGACAGCTCTCCCAGGAAACAAGGGAAAGGCACTATTATGCCCTAACTACTAGGCTGGCTTATTGGTCAAGTTAAATTTTCAGTCCAACCTTCCCAAAATAATTACAACAAAACAGATGCCATCAACAACACCATCCTAACTGCAAAGGAATTTCTAACCCAAAGTCATTTTTACATTACAAATCAAAATCATAAAATACTACAAAAACAAACTCAAAATCACACCACCTGATAACACAACAATTCTTCAAACAAAGTTGATGTTATGACAAACAACATCACCCAACACCCATACAGACCTATTTCGATTCTGCGGTTTTTGATACAACCATTCTGTAAATTACTGTCTTGCTGTGATGGGACATCTGGGAAATTAAGAAGTCATGAACCCACCCAGATTATATAATTCTTTGTCTAGTGTTCAGTCTGTTGAGGTGGACACATGTCACTCCTTTTTACAGATCACTACATTGGCTTCCTGTAGCGGCCAGTATTAAGTTAAAATCCTTGCTGCTTGCTTATAAAGCGGTGAATGGTTTGGCACCTATATATATGGACACACTTGTGAGGTCCTGTGCTCCTTCTAGAGCACACAGGTCTGCTGACATTCAAAGACTAATGATACCACCTCTGTGTGCTCTTAAGTCTCATTCCAGAGTCTTTTCTTGTGTAACTTCTAGCTGGTGGAACGAGCTGACAGCTGCTGCTGCTCCATTAGAACTTCTGGTACCGTCAATTTGTTTAAGAAATGTTTGAAGACTCTCTTGTATGGAGAAAGTTTGTCTAACTGATGTTAGTTGTTTGGTTTTTGTAACCTAGGAGTTGTGACTTACTTGTGTTTTCTTCTGAGCTCCTCAGTTGTGGGGATGAAATTTTGGACCCTTGTCCTATAAGGAGATCGTTCCTCCCTCACACTATGTGACTCTTCAATTCCATGGGGGGTAAACATTAACATTATACAATGTTATTGACTGTTATACCTGCCTCGCACTCTCCACCTTCCATTTTTTATCATTCTTTAATTAATATTGTTTTAATCAGTATGCTGCTGCTGGAGAATGTGAATTTCCCCTTGGGGATTAATACAGTATCTATCTATCTATCTATCTATCTATCTATCTATCTATCTATCTATCTATCTATCTATCTATCTATCTATCTATCTATCTATCTATCTGTCTGTCTGTCTGTCTGTCTGTCTGTCTGTCTGTCTGTCTGTCTGTCTGTCTGTCTGTCTGTCTGTCTGTCACAATTGCTGCCAGGCAATCGCCCAGACTGAAGTTTACTTGATTATATTAACCTCTTTTTTTAAGCTGTTTTGGATAAAAATATCTTCTAAGCCAGTGTTTCTTAAACTATTGGTCACAATTCAAAAGAACTTGGGTCATGTGCATGGGTGGGGTTAATTTGATTCAAACCTAGTTTTGTAAAATTTGACTTGCTTGTATAGAATGTTATTTGATTTTAATAAATTCAATAAAATGTTATTAAAAAAAAGAACTTGAGTCATGTTGAGTCATGTTGAGTCATGAATCACAATAGTACAGAATATTTGCTGCTATTGGTTATTATACAAATACATATAACTTTTAAATACAAGCTTAATGTCTCTGTCCACTTATTGCTGTTAGCGAGCCAAGTGCTACTGTACAATTGTCATTCTTTGTCTAGCTGCAAAGAACACTTTGAAAAATATTATATTGGTGGTAAACAATGCTGAAGTAAAGAAGTTTAAATAAAAGAAATTTTCAGTCGGTGAAGCATCCTACTGAAAGAGGTCCCTAGGGCTGAACACGTGGGGTACAACAAGGAGAGTGTGACAGGTAAGAGGTTGCAGGTAACAGTGATATACCTGGTTTTGACATTACTTCCTATTCCCCCCTTAAGAAAAGAGGTTAGTTGGTGCGTTTTGTGTTAGAGGCATGTCACAGATGATCTAATAACAGGATAAAACACATAATATTAAGAAAGTGGACACATTCTCCCTGAAGTATGAAACACTTAAAATTTTCTTATCTTCAGAAATCCTAAATGCTAGTGGAAGTACTTCATACATGTCACAATGTACCTACAAAGAAATAAGGATAATGTAATTATAATATGCTTTGTTTTGAGTAACACTCTCCTCTACTTGTACATACTTTTTCTCTTTTTTGATTGTTTGATTTTTTTTCCACTTACCGTATATACTCGCGTTTAAGTTCTCCCACGGATAAGTCGGGGCTTAATTTTACCGTATAATTTATGGTATTTTACAATGTCGGTCATATAAGTCAAATGCAGAAAACTCACGCTATTGGTCCAAGAGATTATGATATGCTAACACCCACTTGAGAGGGTAACCACAGAGCAGACTGTCCTTTTTTCCTATGTATTGTGCCTACGTGTCCACACGGTAATACCCAAACTATTCTGAAGCAACATTTTCAATGTTTTGTGTTTTTGTATCTCACACCCTCATACACCCTTATCGTAAGAGCATCCCTTATCTATGATGGACCATTCGATCACAAGAAAATATGAAGCTAGCCTTAAATTAAAAGTCATTGAAGTGGCGAAAGAAATTGGTAACTGCGCTGCCACAACAAAATTTGACGTGTCTGAGAAACTGGTGCGAGATTGGAGGAAGCAAGAAGATGTAAAAAAAAATGTAAGTGTCGCATTTTTGAACGGGTGTATAAGTCGGGGTTTGATTTTGTGACCGATTTTTTGGGTTTCAAGACCCGACTTATACGTGAGTATATACAGTATTTTCATTATGGTTGCACATTGTCGCAAAATGTTGGTCTAAGCAAAATTTTTGGTGTTTGGTGTCAGGGACTAAAATTACTGACAACTACCAGTATGTTTAAGTAGATGCAACAATGAGGCAATAACAAGGTTATATGGGGTAGTAGATTGGGGGGCCTGAATGAAAAACTGTTACGGACCTCCATGGCTACTGCCACCTACAGGCATGAGATCAGTACTGTGATAACCAACAAAGTAACATTGAGCTTATAGACACAATCAACAGTCACTACTACTTTACCCTTAAAATAGCCAACAAAAATGCAGGTCATACATACTGTATAGAATACAAGGTTTTCAACTACAATGCACTTAACTCATCAGTATATAAAAGGACCTCTAGGTAAAGCCTTATTAGCAATACATTTCTGTAATGGTAGGGTGTTGTACCGTTTTTTCAATAATGGATTCAATGAGAAGTCAAGCAAAATGACACCCTTTTACTGGCTAACTGAACCTGAAGAAGGGGCCTGAGCCACCTCAAAAGCTTGGATATTGTAATCTGTTCAGTTAGCCAATAAAAGGTTTCATTTTGCTTGACTTGTCATAGCAATACATTGGAAGGTTAATTCCTTATTGTAAATTAGTAATTCAGTATTCTACTTGTCTAACAATGTGACAAGTCCATATAGCGCTTGTTGTGCCGTCATTGCCCCACTGAAGCATTTGAAGCCACAAATGACTGGCATTGTTTGTAAAGTTCTGTATGCCACCTCAGTATTAAAGAAAAAATAAACTCTTATGGCACATTTTAAGAACTGAAGGTCTAGTTGAATCACTTTTCACATACTGTAATTTGAAGCTTGCTAACTCAGCCCTATCAGTATTGCTAGCTGCACTGCTCAGTGTCATGCAGCATTGGCTCATTTCATCATTTATCATTTCTTATAATTTCAGCATATCAAGGAGAAAACCACACTTTTCAGCAAGCCCATGTATTTATTGTAATCATGTGTGAAGTGAAGTAAACTCTTGGTCCAATTAATCTTCCAGCTCAGTGCCAAAACAATCACACAAAGATTACAGCTATTATACACATATGTATGTATATACAGTATATCATATTTTAAAACAAATGCTTGCAATTTAAATCATTAATTATTGAGAAAACATTAATGGTTGGTTTTGCCATGACAAGTACCCAAAAGGAGTACTTTTTGAATTTCCAGGTCCTCTCTAACCCTCAGAAGGTACTAGGTAAGGTTACACTATGTGCATGGTACCCTGAATTTTTCAACTCCAGAAGAAAGTAAAAGAACATGCATGTCACCTTAAGGCAGTTTAGATGCCAACAACATCACAGTTGGGACAAACGAGAACTTGCTGTCTAAAACAGTAAGAAACAGACTGCAGACTTGACACTTTTACCTTTAGTTAACACGGTGGCTTTCAGATATAAAGGCATTTTAGTTTTAGATTTAAAAGCAAACAGTAATTTTTTGATTAGCTGCATTAACCCCAAAAATCACCATGTCTTGTTCCCATCCAATTATAATATAAAATTCAATATAAAACAGTAATACTGCAATACATTACAATATGTTAATAATGTAGATCTGATATCCAAGAATTATATACTACTGTACAGTAGATGAAAATAGATATTCTATAAACTATGATTCCTCCAGGCAACTACCAGCATAGAAAATGGCCAACTTCCACGGGAAAGAGTTTTTCCTTCCACTAACCAACACAGACGCCCTACACTCTGCCTTTCTAATTATTGCTTTGAATACCAGCTTGTCATTTAATAACCCAGACATAGTCAAAACATACAGTCAAAAGCATAACTTTAACATTCCAGCTTTATAAATGTACATAAAATGTTTAATGGCACACTATAAGTAGACTGTATTATTTTAAAATGTGCTGAATTTTAAATGACTTTATATTTGCAGTAAAATAAAACATAAATAAATAAAAACTTCCATTTGTAAAGAAACATTATACTTCCTTAAGCATATGTGGAAATAAATAAACATATTCATTATAACTATTAATTAGCCATCCTTTAGTACTTACAGTAGATTCACTTTTTCATATATTTCTGTAGATAGATAGAAAGATAGAATTTTATTTGTCCCCAGTAGGAAACTGGGCTTTTTACAGAACATTAAATAAATTAATAAATACACACGCATGAATGACTAAATTATTTAAATACACTCAATAACCCAAAATGACAAAGGAGGGCAGCATGGTGGAGTAGTGGTAGTGCTGCTGCCTTGCCATAAGGAGACCAGGGTTCATGTTGCGGGTCCTACCCCAATGTGGAGTTTGCACAGTCTTCCCATGTCTGTGTGGGTTTCCTGAGGGTGCTCCCGTTGCATTCTTTCAGGGGTTGTGATCTGAGTGAGGACAGCCATACATGTAACTCAGTAAGGGAAGGCTTTCAATAAAGCCCTTGCCTTCTGTTAGAATATTTGTGCAGCCCTTTTAACACTAGAATCCCTGAAGCCTAAGAGAAATCTTGTAATTCCAGCCACCTTAAATTCCCCTGCACCTCTCCATTAGCGTCTTTTGTTTTGCAAATGTGTTGAACTGCGCAAGCAGCATGCAGCCTGCTATCCCATCTCCCCAACCACCGCAGAAAGGGCAAAAAGTTCTCCAAGCTCAAGTCTTGTATATCATGGTGTGAGGTGCCTGGAGTTATATTGGGTAAATGATACAGTAATCCCTCCTCCATCGCGGGGGTTGCGTTCCAGAGCCACCCGCGAAATAAGAAAATCCGTGAAGTAGAAACCATATGTTTATATGGTTATTTTTATATTGTCATGCTTGGGTCACAGATTTGCGCAGAAACACAGGAGGTTGTAGAGAGACAGGAACGTTATTCAAACACTGCAAACAAACATTTGTCTCTTTTTCAAAAGTTTATACTGTGCTCCATGACAAGACAGAGATGACAGTTCTGTCTCACAATTAAAAGAATGCAAACATATCTTCCTCTTCAAAGGAAACAGAGAGTAAAGCAAACAAATCAATAGGGCTGTTTGGATTTTAAGTATGCGAAGCACCGCCGGTACAAAGCTGTTGAAGGCGGCAGCTCACACCCCCTCCGTCAAGAGCAGAGAGAGAGAGAGAGAGACAAAAATCAATACGTGCCCTTTGAGCTTTTAAGTATGCGAAGCACCGTGCAGCATACTTAAAAGCTGCACACAGAAGGTAGCAACGTGAAGATAATCTTTCAGCATTTTTAGACGAGCGTCCGTATCGTCTAGATGTGCGAACAGCCCCCCTGCTCACACCCCCTACATCAGGATCACAGATAGTCAGCGCAAGAGAGAGAGAAAGAAAAGTAAGTTGGGTAGCTTCTCAGCCGTCTGCCAATAGAGTCCCTTGTATGAAATCAACTGGGCAAACCAACTGAGGAAGCATGTATCAGAAATTAAAAGACCCATTGTCCTCAGAAATCCGCGAACCAGCAAAAAATCCGCGATATATATTTAAATATGCTTACATATAAAATCCGCGATAGAGTGAAGCCGCGAAAGGCGAAGCGCGATATAGCGAGGGATCACTGTATATCGTTATTTGGATCATATGCATTTCATATGTGTTCTGTGTCTACAACAATCTATGTAAATGTAGGATGATAGGAAATACGAGAAATGCAAGAAATGTTGAACACATACCTAAAACAAACTTTTTTCTCATTGTAGTACTAACAACCAAATTTTGACATGAAGTGTATAATGTGTGAAGACTGAAGTCCAAATATCAAATAAACACTTTCTACAAAAGGTACACATATAACAAAACAAGTACGCTTTTATTTAGGATTAGAACTGAAGAACAAGAAATTAAGTTAGGGTACGACGATATCACAACCGCTTGGGTGGTACAGAGGTAAGAACTGCTGACTCATAAACAAGAGGTTGCGGTTTCGAGTCTGGTCGCTTGCCAGAATTAATGTTCTGAGTAGTAAGCTGCTCTTATTGTTACTGCTATACAATAAAAACATACATTTGATTTGAGTCTGTAACAGCTGGTGTAAATTTATGGGACTTTAAAGAAAGGTTACCTTTTTTTTGCTTTATTCTCTCAGTCATGTTCACACTCCCTACAAACTGACACTGCTGTTTTCAAATAAAGACATGCTACAACAGAGGTGAACTTAGACAAGGATGAGGGTTCTACATCAGAGAAAGAGAACAGAAGCCCTGCCCGGAAGAAACGTCCACTCAGACATAAGAACAATGCAGCTGCACCAGGCGAAAAGGCAAAAGATAGCACCGTTTGGATGTAGCAAGAGGTTGGGCATCGTTCTGCCAGTGAATATTATTGGTCAATCTGCCACGCATGTCCATCAATGAAACAGCAGGGTATGCCGAGTTTGCCTAGGTATCGTGCAAAGTTCTGTTTGTGATTATGTTTTGTGATAGTCTTTATATGAAAAACATTTATATTTTACTTATATAAAAGCCACATTCAATGTTATTTACCTATTTACCTTGATTTATTTACTTATATCCCTACAGCGTAAAGTCACAAGCAGACTGCAGAGCTTCCTGTGTTTGATTGATATGGGCATGCTGACAAACTACATGTGCAATGCTGCTTCAGTACATGAATGACTTTAGCTGCTTGTGGAAGCTCCTGTCGCACTTTATGCCACTGTTGTTACGGTTTCATAAGCTTTATGACCTTAGTCTCGGAAAGTCTTTCTCCCATGGGACAACTGTGATCTTTTCCTGAATATGGTGTGGCATTTCACATGTAATTTCTCAGCATGCCGTGTCGATCAATAGCCAGGACACATGCTTGGAGAGAACTACAGTGCAGAGACCATTAGCAACACAGCTTTCATTCCAGCAAGTGAGTTCATCCTTGACATGATGGAATGATGTCATTTCAGCCGGTAATTGAGTAGACCACCCCTGCTTGATAAAAGTAAAAAGCTGAGTGAACACAAGCTCTTGCTCTGAGGCCTGCTGCATCTCCTGGAGTGACACCATGGCCTGTAGAGGTGTGTGAATAAGCTTAACAAGTGCAGGCTCAGCAGAATCAAGGCAGGGTGTTATGGCTGGAGGAACTGAAAACCGAGACAGTAGATCAACCACCACATTGTGGTGCCCGAGAGTATACTGGAGTTTAAAATTGCACTACTTAGACCAGTGGTGCAGTCTTAGTGGCCTGTGGCCAGAACTGGATGTAGCAAGCAGTGCAGTGAGAGCTTGGTGGTCAGTTCTGAGTTTAAATTCACGGCTATACAGATACATATGCCTCTGTTCGCCAGCCCAGATACATGCCAGTGCGTCTTACTCAGTGACTGAATTTTTCTGTTTACCTGGGCTAAGAACTCTAGTAGCAAATTCAGACGATTTTTCAATCCCGCTCCGAATTTGAAACAGTACAGCTCCAAGAGCAGCTCCTGATGCATCTCATGTGACTAGGGATGAACTATTGAGGTTAAAGTGTCCCAGCACAGGCAGTGACATAAGCTGAAACTTTAGTAACTGAAACGCCTCTGTGCAGGCTGGAGTTCATGCCCAGGGAGCATCTCTTTTTAAAAGCTGATGTAAGGGTGCAGTAGAGGAGGAGTTTTGTGGCAGGAAATGTTGATAGTATGCAGTCATACCAAAAAATGAAGCAACCTGTGCTACTGATGTGGGCTCTGGAATTCTCTGAATTGCCTCCATGTTAGACTGGAGTGGGGATAAATGATCTTCAGACAGTCGGAAACCCATAAACTCAATTGAAGGTGCAGAAAGCACTCATTTATCGCCATTGAGAGTGAGATTATGGCTGGCCAGTGCTGAAAACACTCTGTTGAGATGCTCATCATGGGTAGAAGTTGTGTGACCACGCACAACTATATCATCATCCCCTTGAATCCCTGCCAAGATGGTTGATATTATTTTCTGAAAGCAGCTTTTAAACATGCACTGTCCCTCCATTCCCAGACAGTGCAGGAGCAAAGCTCTCTTGCATGCACCACTTACATTTTCCAAATCAAGAGCCAGGAGGTAAGTTTCAAAAGACTCCAGCCAGCAGGTCCAAGGCACTGGAGACTCTGCAGGCACAGCAAGAAAGGGTTGAGGTGGTGGAAGTGAAAAGTCAGCCATCTTTGTCACCAAAATGTTGCATACAATACAAGAGCGTACAGGTGCTCTTTGTCTCAGAGAAGTATTTATTTCATAAAAACCCCAATCCCACCAAAACTCTCCCTCCAACCCCAAACGCTTTATGGCAAACAAGAAAACACTGTCGTAAAAAAGTACACATTGCAAAAATAACAGACAGCAGTGCAAAAGAACCTTAGATGTTTTATGTTCACTATAAACATTTACATTTACTGGCTCACCAGTCCAAAACAAACAACGAAAGCACCACACAGATTATGGGAGGAAAAAAAAGGAAATGAAAATTAAAATTGTAAAATAAAAATGCAATCTCTATTTTGCCATTTATTTTTCAAAGTCTATGTGCCAGGATGCAGCAAAAATGAAAAATAAAATGAAATAATGCCATTTTCAGTTTCATTTTACACTCAAGTGAGAGTTGTTTGTGAAAATTTTAAAAATAAAATGAAATCATTCTTCTTTCATTTCATTTTCCCTACCCATCTTGGTATGTGTCTTAACTAAGATGAAAATGCAATCCCCACTTTAGATTTGCTTTTTCTTCATGACATGTATAATAACTGCTAAAATGAAAATGAAAATTCAGTATTTTCTTTTGCATTAGGTTTGCGGTACATGTGTGACAAAATCTAAGCAAAAACTCAAAATGGATAAAGTCCCCGTTTAGATATTCATTTTCAGCCTGAACAGCGAAGATGCTGTAAAAATGAAAGCCAAACATAAATAAGCACTGGCGCCGCCTGCTGCTTATTGGATTTTCATTTTCCACTTTGCATTTTCATTTTTCAAATACTTAACATGCAAATATACTTTAATTAGTGAGGGCCAATTGGCATGGCTAAGGCTTCAGTATGTGACTGATGCATTTTTAGAAGGTACCAGCAGCTTCTAATAAGATGGAAAGTTGTGTTCAAGAAACAGCAAGAGAGTTAATGGAGTTGTCAGACTGTTTAGACTATTGAGATGCAAAGTGATTTTTGATAGGCTTTCACCAACATGGAGGTAAATTATGTTGTATCAGTGAACACCAGGGGGGTATTTTTCGTACGTCGCTTAAACCATCCGAGATCAGATGGCTCATCTTGGATGAGTTAATGCCAGTGAAACTCATCCAGATAAGTCGGTTTTTCAAAAGCAGCTGTGTATTAGATTATTCGAGCTGGATCTAATCATCCAAGATGAATGCGCGCACCTGCGCTGATTGAAAAGCCCATATATATTGAGTCTAGAAAATATGATCAGCATGTCTTTGATAGGCTGTAACAAAATGACGAAAGAACGGGCGCATTTGTTTTTTCCACACAAGCGGAGCAAGACCTTTCATTCGAAGGACATGAAGAATTTTAAGATTTAATATGCACAAGGGGTAACACTGCAAAAGCAGCCCAAACCAGAAAAGACGCCTGGCAAAAAGTGGCAGACAATTGAAATGCGTGTGCATTGTACTTACTGAAAGCAGCGTTTCATTTCCTATGTGTCAGATTAATTATTATTTAATATGTTATAATTCCAGATCAAATGTGAGCACAAGGAGAACACGGGAACAGGTTAAGTGAAGTACAAGAATATACTTCAAAACTGGTAAATATTGGTATATAACTATTTAAAGAATTGATGACATAAAGAATCATATATAATGTAAAGAACATTAATTTTAAAGCTATAAGAAGGCAGACAAGCAAAAAACAGGTGGAGGTCCACGCGGTCCAGACCTAACCCCTGCAGAAGAGTTGGCTCTCCAGCAAAATGCCCATCGCTCTGTTTCTGAGGGCATTCCACGGGGAAGCTCCTCCTCAGAACCAGTGGCAGGATGCAATGGTCACTTCATTTCAGGTAAAGGATGGTCATTGCATATATTTGTCCTCAATGTGTGCCATAGGTATGTTCCATATAGCCCTCTTTTTTGTTGGGTCAGTTGCAGGGAATGTCATATCCCTAGAACCTGTGTCTGACCAACGTGATATTGACGAAGGTCAAATATTTGATGAAGACACTGTGTCTGATTATTCATCAGGAGGAGAGGTACATTTTCCAAGTAATGTTTGATCAAACTCCACTGTGATCAGTCCCATGTGACCCAATCACATTTGGAAACCCTGGGTAATGAGAATGTTAGGCTGATTGTGAGATTCTTTATGGAATACCTGCAATGCCATGAAAAGCCTCTTTTATTGTCTGCACACGCAGGTGTCCAGGAAACACAATGAAAACCCGAAGGAAATGTTTCAGAGCCAAACAGACTTTACAAATTGCCTGGTAAACTGCACTTTTCGATAGATGTTCCACATTGTCTACAGTATATAAAAAAAGTGCTGCTTGCAAGAAACCTCAAAGCAATGCCTACTGTCTGTGTGGTTGTGAGAGCCCGACTTCGCCGAGTTTGACTTCGAATATACAGAGCTAATAAATTTTTGAGGTACAATATTCCCCCTCGGCTAAAGCAGTATCTTTCATACAGAATTTCCTCCGGGAGCAATAAAGGATCTTTCCGATCGCGCAAAACCCTCTCTATATGAAATTCTCTTCGTATAATTTGCGCACCAATATCAATTGGTTGCTCATTCATGAACGGCGAAGCCATGACTGGATGACTTCCACGCACCGTCACTGATTACGTGTGTAAACTAATCCTTGTTTACGTAGAACAAACCTGCTCCGAGCAGGTTTGAGGATTAGGATGTGTTGCTATGACAACACTTCCAGCAAGAGTTTAAAAAAACTGACAGATCCAAGATCACGCCAAATCGTCGACAATTACATCCGGCTAAACGAGTAATCCACGTATGAAAAAGTGGATTTTCAGGTCAGCCTATAGAAGTGATAAAAACATACATGCTCCATGGAATAAAGGGCAAAGAAACAGTGTGCCTCATTGGAGTTTCTGAAAGAAAGATCAGGCAAAGAATGCAAGAATTTGGTCTCAGGTAAAATAGAGCATTTTTTTTTACAATGAGTATATTATCCATTATAAAATATGTATTTGACTAAGAGTTCGTACATGAAACACATTTTACAATGTTCCAGACAGTTCTGTTGTGTTTTTTACAGTTTAGCCACATTACATTAAAGTCTCATCTGATATTATGTCAAATAAAAAGAGTTCCATATTGACAAGATTATATTTTAGCTGCTCTAGGTATTGCAATACTTTATAAAAGTACTCCACAAGATTGTGCATTAAAAATAATGTATTCTACACTTCATCACTTTATCACTTTACACATCAAACAACACCATAGTGGTTTATCTGTGAGATTACAGAATATTCAGAGACAATGTGGGTCACCAATTTACCTAAGTCTATGGATTTTTACCTATATGAGTACTGCCAGTCTGTAAAAGATTGTTTTCCTCCTGAATTCATGTTGCACTGGAGTTTTTGTTTTCCACTTTCACACTGTCTCTAGACTTAGTCATGGCTGATATGTTTTGTTCTGATTTGTCTGTATATTTTTTTAAACCTTAGAAAAATAAACTTATAGCTTGATATAATTGTTGTTACATTTTCATATTCTCTTTTGGTTTAGTTTTTCAGTTCAAAACAAAATAGACAGTAATACATTTTAATACATTATATTATTCACAATCAAAAACCCCAATAGAAATGCAGCAAAGCTAGTTCTTTTCTAGAAATGTGCTCCATCATTAATTTTTAGCTGCATATTTTAACATTGGCTTTTTCTACCTCCAGCATTTGCACTCAATTTTTTTTATCTATCCATTAATTTCATATCTTAAACTCACTTAATCTAAAAAAAGGCTTGCATAGAGCTGGGATCTCATTTTTGAAACTTTATGTGGATACATGTGTATGGCAAAAAACAGAAAAATGTGTACAAAAACAAATTTCTATACAATTTACCTTTAAAAATCACAAACATCTTTTAATTGTCCAACCAGAAACAACAAACAGAACATGCTAATAGATTTCACAATGCTCCAGACAGATCTGTGTTGATCTGTGTTTTTTTATAGATTTAGTATTGCAATCTGCCACCAAGTTTATTAATTTTTAAATTTCTGAATATGCCAGTTTAGCCACATTACATTAAAGTCTCATCTGATATTATGTCAAATAAAAAGAGTTCAATATTGACAAGATTATATTTTAGCTGCTCTAGGTATTGAAATACTTTATAAAAGCACTCCACAAGATTACGCATTAAAAATAATGTATTCTACACTTCCAGCTACACTTTATCAATTTTGTTTATGTATTAACTCATATTGCACTTAGGTGTATTTTTTTGTTTTTGTCAACTACTTTTGTTAAACACACCAATATTGTTGTGATGCAGCATTTAGCTCCTGTATTGTTAATCTCTGCATAGCAAGTTTGAGTATTCATTTGCATGATAGAGTCAACATCAACTGGTCAAAAGGTTTAGATATATCTATGATGTGTATTATACATCCCTACCACAGAAGATGAGATTTTAACATCAGATTAACTGGTTTCTATAAATACTTCTCACATTGAACTTTCAACTTTTTTTTCTGCCAACCCTTGTGCTTCTTGTATACCATCCAGTCATCTCTGATAAGGGTAAGCTCAGGGAAATGCAGGTGGATGAGTCTGTGGTGTTCTGGATAATGGACTATCTGTGCGGCAGACCGCAGTTTGTGAGACTCTGTTTTTGATACGGATGTGAGCAACACTGGAGAACCATAAGGAACAGTTCTGTCTGCTTTTCTCCTCAATCTGTACACCTTCAATTATAAATATAACACCAGGTCATGTCACTTTCAGAAATTCTCAGATGATTCTGCACTTATGGAGTGTAGTGATAAAGGGGATGAGACAGGGAATAGGAGTCAGGTGGAAAAGTTTGTTTCTTGGTACAAAGTGAACTGTGCACATCTTAACATCAGCAAAACCAAGGAACAGGTGTTTGACTTTTGCTGCACCAAAGAAACTCTGTGTCTGGTCACTAATCAGAGAGTGCACGTAGAGGTGGCATACTCTGACAAGTACTTAGGTTCCTCATCAATTACAGGTTGGACTAGTCTCAGTACATAGAGGGACTATGTAAGAAAGGGCAGAGCAGGCTCTTTTTTCTTAGGAGATTGCATACCTTTAATGTGGGACGTGTCATCCTTCGCATCTTTTATAACTCTGTGATGGCCAGTACAATTTTCTGTGCTGTGGTGTGCTGGGCTGGTACCATCACTTCAAGAGAAGCCTGCTGAATCAATAATCTAATTAAATGGACAAGCTCAGTTGTAGGACACACTCTGGATGCCCTGGAAGTCGTAGCAAAGGAGAGAATTAAAACAACTTGAGTGCCATTATGAACAATGCTTGACTTTCAGCCAATGAACTACTAGGCAGAAGTGTGCTATGGCAGCTCCTTTATCCCAACAGCAATACAGTACATCTGCATAATGCCTTACTTTGACTGTGACTGCCAAGTTCTATGTTTTTCTTTCTTTTTAATTTTCTTCCACTCTAGTCATTATATGTGTAAATATATGTTTATATCTTTATATAAATGTATTTATTTAAAGAGCTTCTGTAAAAAGCCAAATATATCCCACTGGGGACAAATAAATTTCTATCTAATACTGCAATATATGTGAGTAAATAACTTGAGTAAATATCCATTTGGTGTTTTTTTTTTTTTTTAACAGAGCTCCTACTTGTTAGTTTTTGTTTCAATGTTTTTTTTTCATATGGAATGTTTATCTTTTCAGTTACTTTATTATGACCCTAGCTGATCCATGAGAGACCCTTAAAATATATATTTTTTATTGTTCTCCTTGGGTAAGCTTTGGCGCCACCATTTTGACTTTTGAGTTCTTAGAATTCCTGGTTTTGATTCTTCTGCTTTGTTCTCTCTAGTCCATTTCTGGCTTAGTATTTTGCGTTTAGATTTGGTTTAATTTACTCTCTGAACATTATGATTACAATATTTAAAGTGATTAGTTTCCTTTTTTACAGTTGGGACATAGGCACTTCTTATTGAATGTTATCGCTGTCATGGTTCAATAGAAGAATCAGGTACATACTCCTCATACACAAATGTTTGCTGCAGGACTGAAAATAATTTTTTTTGTTAATTATTTTAGTATTAGTAATTTTTCTCAAGAAGCCTCATATTACCACATACAAAGTGGTGTTTTAATTGAGGCTGTCAAATGTCACAGCCTATAAAGCTTTTTGAAATTAATGACAAAATTAAGAATGCAAACTCTAGGTAAATATATTTCATGCTGAACTTACCACAATGTTGCGTACAGGCTTGAATCAGGTGACCAAAGACGAAGTCATTATAAGTGATGATAAGTCTTAAAATAACTTTGCCTTCCCTCACCCTTTTGGTTAACAAGTAATGACTTGCTATGTTGTGAAGTCATCACAGATCTCTATTATTATATACAGTAAATGTTAATAATTGTAGAGTGCAAGGTATTTCAAAAAAGTTTACTGTTTACAAATTACTCTCATTGCCAGATTTGGACTACCACATCTCTGTGGTCTAGGATGATTTGGAGAGACTGTTAATAGGTCTTTCAGAACATAAACACACAGCTACTCCTGCTGAAATGCAGGCATGATGGGGAATGATGCCATGATTATGGTTACATTTTCAGAAGTCTAGATTATAATTACAGTCACTGCTGTGTCATCCACCAAGTTTGTGTTCTTCTTTGGTCTTCATTGCATCTCGTCAACCTGTTGTAATGGATGACTACTCCCAGCTTTGAGACACAATTTAACAAGTTATTGGGAAAAACACCAATAGCTGAACGTACTTTATCACTTTACACATCAAACAACACCATAGTGGTTTATCTGTGAGATTACAGAATATTCAGAGACGATGTGGGTCACCAAGTTACCTAAGTCTTTGGATTTTTACCTACTGTATATGAGCACACCTGGTCTGTAAAAGATTATTTTCTTCCAAAATTCATGTTGCACTGGAGTTTTTGTTTTCCACTTTCATACTGTCTCTAGTCTTAGTCATGGCTGATATGTTTTGTTCTGATTTGTCTGTATACTTTTTTTTAAAACTTTATAAAAATAAACTTATACAGTAAATTGATATAATTGTTACATTTTCATATTCTCTTTTGGTTTAGTTTTTCAGTTCAAAATAAAATATACAGTAATACATTTTAAAACATGATATTATTCACAATCAAAAAACCCAATAGAAATGCAGCAAAGCTAATTCTTTTCTAGAAATGTTTTCCATCATTCATTTTTAGCTACACATTTTAACATTGGCTTTTTCTACCACCAGTATTTGCACTCAAATTACTTATCTGTCCGTTAATTTCATATCTAAAACTCACTTAATCTAAAAGAAAGGCTTGCATAGAGCTGGGATCTGATTTTTGAAACTTTGCATGGATATATGTGTACAACAAAAAACAGAAAAATGTGGACAGAAAAAAAATCAGGTTTATAAAGCATGCACAAATTTCCATACAACTTACCTTTAAAAATCACAATCATCTTTTAAATGTCCAACCAGAAACAACAAACAGAACATGCTAATAGAGGTTTGATCGGTCCGATGTTCCCCTGGTTGAAGTCAACACCATTGCAGGATTAGAATGATTCATCAAATACACTATTATTAACAGAGTGAATCATTTCTAATGCTGAGTTTAAAACATTAACCAGGATGATTTAACTTATCTCCCTAATCAGTAATGTGGACAAATTCAGTCAGTATTTCAATATCTGGATAACACATTTTAGTTTAAGTTATAATATGTTACCATTGTTCATTCCCATTATTCTCCAGCCACCTACCTTCTTTTTCACTTTGTTTGATTGTATCAGATCCAGCATTAAACTATCATCTGAAATAAGAAGTTTAAGCTGTCTCTTCACAATACACAAAATGCCTCAGTACACGACTTGTAGTGAGATGTAAAAGTTCATACAACTAATTCAAAACTGATTGAACATTCCAGATTCATGGAGAAAAGTGATTTCTATGTCCTTTCCTTCTTCATTTTATCCTCACTCCGGATTTCTGTCCTTTCCATCTTCAGAAGAACTTCTCGTGTGATAAGGTGCAACAGACAGGGTTGATCACAATGCTACCAGTAGTATATAGGAATATATAATATATCCGTGTGTCAAAGGTAACCCCAAAACCTTATGCAGATACATGTCTCATAAGTCTAAAGTTCATAGACTGCTGATTGTTAACCGTTTTGATTTAAATACCAGTACTTATCACCCATTCAGCGTTCTAACTCTTTGCAAAATGGAATTAACCACACAACAGGAAAAACCAGATCTAAACATTAGCATGGCGAATTGCTCGCATACTGTAGTGACTTTAGCTGCAGGTGGAAGTCCCATTTTACCTATGGTGCCAAGCAGAGTTGTGTTGCGGTGCAGCAGTCTATTAGCCAGCAAAAGCGCTGTGAAGAAGCTGTCTGTTGTTACAGATCTGCCTTTGTCCAGAAATGGCTCCATAAGCTTTATGACCTCAGACTTGGAAAGTTTTTGCCCTGGCTTGAAACGCAAAACACAGCTCTCAATAAAATGTTGCCGGATGTCCAAAATCGATCAAATGTGTTGTTTCACACGTTCTGAACGGGTGTCTTTGTTGTCAAAGTACAAATGCTGCATGCTTTTCTGATAACGGTCACGGGAGATCAAATAGTTTTGAGCAGGCATCAACCACAGCACCAACTGTGGTCATCGCTGCTCTTGTGAAAAGAATGGAGATAAACTCAGAGAAGGAGAGGCAAGTATGTTGTACCACATGAGCATCACTGAGAGAATAAACTGAATAATAAAAAAACAAGCGCTAACTTTTACAAGTAGCCAAAATTTACACCAAGCGTTACAGACTGTATATTTTATTATATTACTAGGGGGCTCTGCCCCCTGCTCACTTTGCTTGCCCACCCCCGGGTTTGGTTTGCCGGGTATACAATTTAAAGAGATTATTATTTTCATGGTAATTTTTACATATACATTATTTTCACATTTACTTTAAAACTTTTGTAAAAACAATACTTGTCCTTTATTTCTGCCCCTTGGCGTGGTTAAATCTTTTTCTCGCAGGACGTATAACGCTGCTCGCATTGTGAAGGTGTGTGTGTGGGGGGGGGGGGGGGGGGGGGGGGGGAGCGGCTGAACGCACTCTAAGAAGATGCAGCTCGTTCAGCTGCTGTCTTTCTGCTGCTGCTGCTGGCGAGCTGCGTGTTCTGCTTTCATGCAGCATGTTGTTCATTTAAAAGCCTGTACAGCAGCTATCCTTTTGCCAATTCGCGTCTCTGCCGCTCGTGTTGTGAAGGGGTGGGGGGGGGGGCTTAACGCACTTGGATCATCTGCTGGCTTGCTGCTGCTGCTGCTGGCGAGCTGCGTGTTCTGCTTGTCGCTTGTCATTGTTTTAAAAGCTGGGAGCACATGAAGTGTGTCTGCCAAAAGCATTCCAACAACTGCTAGGTTAGATGTCCGTGAACTTGTTTTAAATGTGTGACGTTAAAGTGTCTCTCGTGGGGCGTCAAATTGTCTTCCGAGAAGATCATGTCTTGTCTCCCTAGTCTCCCACCCAAGATTTTTTTTTTATAATAGATAGTAATAATTATAATAGCAACTAATTACTCAAAATGCAAACTCGCAATCTTTTGGTTATAAGGGACCAGTGTTTACCTCTGCATCATCCAAGAATACTCATCAACGTTCTGTCGATTGACATTTGAGCTTGGGTTTTTAACTCAATGACAGCAAAATGTAAATTGAATGATATTTTTTTCTTTGGTTACATTCTTAAATAAAAGCACACGTTTATTTGATATTTGGAAAAAAGTCTTCACACATTATACACTGTGTTCAGTATTTCTTGCCTCACATTTCCTGTCACCCTACATTTACACAGATGGTTGTAGACATGGAACACATATGAAATGTATGTATTTCAAATAATGATATATTATTTACCCTATACAAATCCAGTCACGTCACACCCAGATAAACACACTTGAGCTCTGAGAACTTTGCAATGACTTCAGCTGCATTGGTGGGGGGTGGGGGTTGAGATATCTGGCTGCTTGTGCTGATCGACACATTTACAAAACAAAGACGCTGATGAGGAGGTGCGAAGGAATTTAAGGTGGCCTGGCATTACGACTTTTTTTGTAGGCTTCAGGGATTGTAGTGTTAATAAGTACAGATGAGAATAAATAAAAATTAAAACTATGTGTTCAAGCAATGTTTCCTAAGGATAAAATGTGGAGAAAAGTGTTATCAGTTTCAGCAGTCAGACCTGAGTGATACCAAATCTACCTGCAGAGAGAAATAATGGTGTGCTCTCTTCAGAGTGCTGTTCTCTTTATACTATATGACGTAGTGAGAAGTCAAGCAAAAAGACACCTTTTATTGCTTAACTAAAAAGATTACAATATGCAAGCTTTTGAGGCAACTCAGGTCCCTTCTTCAGGTAAGATGAAGGGGATATATGTGAAAGTGTTGATATACTTTTTATGTATGAGCATTTTCAATCCTTTTCATAACTTGTGGCCCAAAGTTAGAGTGCTATCCACTTATGGGTCCAATACCACATGTTGTATAACAGGAAGGGTTTTTTCCCCCTGGCTTGCATTTATTTTCTATTTTCTGTTTATTTCAGTTATACGGTATTTGAATTATTATATCTTATGTTGTATGTTATTTCTTCTGATTTATTATTTGTTAATAATGAACTGTTCCTTTCAATTTGTTTCCATTCCTTGTACTTTGCAGGTGGAGCAAAGCTGATGTCACTGCTGTTGGATTCTCTCTTTGGCTGTAAATTGGAGTCAGAATGAGAGATCCAGCAGTAATACACTTTTTGTTTGAGTTTGTGAAAGAGTCATTTTGTGAGAATTACTGTTTATTTAGAAATAATTAACAAGCAAAACCAACAGAAAGCATGAACATGAGTAAATTTAAACATACAAAACAACCATAAAACAGAAAATAAATACATGTGAGGATAAAAACCCTGGATGTTATACAATTTCATGAATATGAATCCCACCCTGGTTATGGTCTTTGTGGGACTTACACATTCTTCCAATGTTTGAGCGTGTTTTCCTCAAGGTATTTTGGCTTTACATCCACATCATCAAAGATGTGTTTGTTGAGATAACTGGGGATTTCAAACTGGACCTCTAACTGTGGCCAGAAGTGAGCTCTGTCATGAAAGGTTCCTACCTTTTACTTCTTGCTGCTGAAACGGGCACTGGCCCCCTGAAATGGATAAAGTGGTTTGCTCTTAAAATATAACAGAACTTTTTCTGCCTAGTCCAATCCAAAAGTTTTGTTTAATTGAGTATTTGGATAGATTGCTTACCTGTGTCTGTAAACTAAATCCAATAGAACACCTCTGGAACATTATGTTACGGTCCATCTGACTCGGCCAGGTTGCACCACAGACTGTCCAGGAGCTCAGTGATGCCCTGGTCCAGATCTGGGAGGAGATCCCCCAGGATACCATCTGTCATTTTATTAGGAGCATGCCCCCCCCTGATGTTGTCAGACATGCATACAAGCACGTGGGAGCCATTCAAACTACTGAGTACGATTCTGAGTTGCTGCAATGAAATTTCAGAAAAATGGACTAGTCTGCTGCAACATTTTTTCACTTTGATTTTCAGGGTGTGTTTGAATTCAGCCCTCTGTAGGTTGATAATTTTCATTTCCACCAAACGATGTGGCATCCTTTCATTCCTAACACATTACCCAGTCCATATCAGTATAGATATTCAGCATGATTTGTTTTCCCATTGGGATCTCATGTGTTTTCAAAGTGGTCCTTTAATTTTCTTGAGCAGTTCATTAATAATAATTTCATATTTGCTTTTTGAATAAATATTCTTGCTGTTAGTCTTCAACCCTTGTAACTTTAACCCTAAAACAGAAAGTCATCCACCATGAGCCACTTGCATATATTCATCTAGTGAATGGTGGCTGGTGAAGGAGGGCGGGTGTTCACACATCATTTGCAGCGACACCACAAACTGAATATGGGTACATAAAATGTGTGATGAAGAAAGCGCTTTACTGTGTGATAATAGTGACAGTTCTTCAGGAGGTGACAGTGACAGCACGATAAATTCTGGTTCAAGTGTTAGTGAAGCACACCAAGGCGATGATTTTGCTTTGAATGTGCTCAGCAACTTTCAAAGCTGCCATTCACTGTATCTCTAGGGCTCAAGAGAAAAAAGTTAGATACAGATAATCCATTACAGAATGTCAGCATGTGCATACATGTCGCATATACTGTATACAGTATTGATGCAATAGGCTGACAACCTGTCCAGTGATTTTTCCTGCTTTGCATCCAAAGCTATTGGGATAGGCTCCAGGTTTCCTGAGATCCTCCTCCAGATAAGCAAGTTTGGAGAATATATATATTGGTCCTAATCTCAGATGCTGTTTCTGTCATTTTGTGGCTGTCCATAGTCCTATTACCTGCTCTTACTCGAGTCTCACTACCCCTAACCTTGATACTACTTGCTTGTTTTCTTGTTTTCTGATTTTTTATATCTTTTCAGGACAGAAGGTGGCAGAATTCTGTCTATAAATTGCATGTGCCTGAGATGGAATCAGAGATCAATGTGGCTGGTAGAAAATAACAAAGCCCAGTATGGGAGATTTTTGAATGCAATATTGAAGCTAGGCTATAATAAGCACATTATCTTTGAGTAGGATATGTTGTGTGCTGTAGACATTTAGAGTTAAAAACCTTCAAACCTTGAAATTTACCTAAGTTTCATCACAAATTGGCCCATTCTAGGCAAGTAAAGGAAAAAATGTTACGTGCCAATAGTCAGCGCACATTTGTTTAGCACAAATGACATAGAAAATATTTTAAAAATTGTAAAATTTTATAACATTTTTCATATTCAGTATGTGGTTTTGATTATGCTTGTTTTTATCAGACAAATGCAAAATCAGATAGTAAACTATGTAGTGTAGAAAGCTTCCACTAACATTAAACTATATATTTACACACATATATATATATATATATATATATATATATATATATATATATATATATATATATATATATATATATACTAGCAAAATACCCGCGCTTCGCAGCGGAGAAGTAGTGTGTTAAAGAGGTTATGAAAAAGAAAAGGAAACATTTTAAAAATAACGTAACATGATTGTCAATGTAATTGTGTTGTCATTGTTATGAGTGTTGCTGTCATATATATATATATACACACACAGACACACATAAACATATATATACATATACATATATACATATATATACATATCTACATATACACATATATACATATGTATATATATATATACATATACACATCCACTATGAGGGGCCGTTCAGGAAAAAAAGATTGGTTAGTAAATATATACATTGGTTCAGATGTATATATCGGTTCGGACACATTGGTTTGAATATATACGTTGGTTTTAATACATCCGTTCAGATATATATATTGGTTCACATACAGTATATACATTGGTTGGGATACATTGGTTCAGATATATACATTGGTTTGAATACATCCGGTCAGATATATACATCGGTTTAAATACATTGGTTGAGATATATATAAATTGGGTTGCATAGATCCATTCTGATATATATACATTGGTTGAGATACATCCGTTCAGATATATACATCGGTTTGAATACATCCGTTCAAATATATACATTGGTTGAGATATATATATTGGTTGATATACATTGGTTTCGATATATATATTGGTTTAAATAGATTGGTTTAAATATATACATCGGTTCAGATACATCCGTTCATATATATATATTGGTTCAGATAGATCCGTTCAAATATATACATTGGTTGGGATTTACGGGCAGGCACAACGTGGCCACCCATGTTTAGCATCTCCCTTTCACTTCATCATTGCTTCAACACTGTTGTAATTATTGTGCATATTTTATGCAAGTAGCATATGCCTGTCTGTCGCGTTTTGTTTCGTAAGCCCTCTTGGTTGGGGATCCTCGATTTCAAAGCACTTTTTTTTCCTTTCATTATTTAAAACACTTGCACAGATACCCGCCTCTTCGCCCAGCTCTGTCCCGCCCCGGCTCATTGTACCCACCTCACTCGCTCCCTCTTGTCCCTCCCATGACAGATTCTTCTCAAAAGCCGAGTTACCGGAAAGCATTGATCGCAACCGCAGTATATCCCATTTTTTTCACCTCATGAGACGCTGGTTTATCAGTGACCGAAAGCCCCACCGTGATATCTGTTATTCCGCATTGGCAGCATTTCATTAAAGGGCGATATGCTTCAGCAAGGAACTTAGTCCCATTTGCTGAAAGGATGTTATGGAGGAAAACAATGGAGTTGCTTTGTTTCTTTAAAATGTTGATCAGGGATCAAAATGACCAGAATATTCCTGCTTCACAAATAACTGACGTTTAACTGTTTTTATAGTAAAACTGACAAAACGACACACGTGCTCACACACACACGCACACACACACACACACACTCAAACTCACAAATCGTGGGTCCCACATACTACTGATTAAGTGTATGTGTCAGGGGCGATCATCAAGAGACGCTGGTTTATCATTAACCGAAAGCCGCCCGGTGATTTCTGTTATTCCGTATTGGCAGCATTTCATTAAAGGGCGATCTGTTTCAGCAGGGACATTAGTCCTGTTTGCTGAAAGGATGTTATGGAGGAAAACACTGCAATAGCGCTGTTTCTTCTGAATGTTTATCAGTGATCAAGGATCAGAATGATCAGAATATTCCTGCTTCACAAATAACTGATGTCTGTTTTTATTGTAAAACTGACAAAACCACACACGCACGTACACACACAACACACGCACAGTCAAAGTCACAAATCGTAGGTCGCACACACTACTGATTAAGTGTATCTGTCACGGGCGATCATTTTTTTCACCTAATAAAACTTTAGTTAGTCAAAGTTAGAAAGCAGCGCGGTGATTTCTATTATTCCTTATTGGCAGAATTTCATTTAAAGATGATTCACGTCAACCAGGCGAAAGAGTCTCTTATTTTGACAGGACGATGTTCTTTTAGGCTTACGCATTTTTGATTGACTTACAAAAGAAAATAGTTATTACTTAACCTCTTTGCTTTGAATTGGCTTTTTAAAAAACCTTTTTGATATAATTTATTTATGACAGTTTAAAATAAAAAAATAGTGCTCAAAATTATAATGCGGCGTATCTAACATGAAAAGGTGGTGGTAGGAGTAAAATGCTAACTCACAGCTAAATGATCACTGGTTTGTGTCCGGGGGGCTTCCTTTCTGTTATTTTATTTATTTATTCATTTTTACAAATTGCTTTGAGTAGTAAGAAAGGCGCTATAAAACGTAAGGAATTATTATTATTATTATACGTGTGAATGCGTGATCAAATTCAGCCGCTGCGTAGTGGAGTATAAATAGGGACACTATTCGCTCAACAATACCACAAGTTCATTGAAATAATTACACAGTAAGGTGCGCACGCAATACAAACATAATGTGTATATTATTGAAGTAAACGTTCATATAAATTGATTATATACAAATTTTTAACAATTGAGACATGTAAACTGGTTAAAATGCACGAAATTATACATGTATTGCTTTATAGTCCACATATAGTGTATGTATATTATTAAAATAATGATATAAAAATCATATAAAATGGTATAGAATCTGCGTCGTATACTTATTTGTGTTTTTAATTAGTTTGCTTTAAAAAATCTTACGGCACACATGTGAACCGTTGAAAATCGCTGATCTTAATTAATTTGTTTTAACGCATGTTCTGTGCAAAATGCTGTCATATCTTGTTATTAAACATGCACGCGCAGCGATGTCCTGATGTCTGCATTCTAAGGCTGCAGGTATATTAAACGCTATTCACGTTTTACTGGGATGCTCTGTGATTGAGGGCGGACAGTAAACTTTGTTAAAATCCATCCATCCATCCATTTTCCAACCCGCTGAATCCGAACTGATATCAAAAAATAGCAGTCGTCAGTTGTATTTTCAGTCGTTTTGGCGTGTTTACTGTTCTGTTACCAAAAAATTCTTCAATGGGTCTCATCAACAAAGAAATGTGGATAGTAAGATTTAGTAAAATATCAGTAATAATAATACATTACTCGACACCCAGTAACACTTTACAAAGACATTTAAAAGACAGCTTGTTAAAATAAATGTAGCAATCCATTATGCTATAAGTGATAGCTTGCTCTTAAACTTTTGCACAGGTGGTTTTTTCTGGGGATAAAAAAGGAAAAAAAATCCAAGGGAAAGGCTTTGTTGTTGAACTCAAATTTCACTTCCGCCATGTGAGTCATTAAAACTATTGGAATGAAATATAGTTCTATATAAATAAATAAATAAATTTCCTATCACAACCACCCTTTAACCCCTGTACATTGGAGAGGAATCTTGTTTTCACAGCAGGTGCAATTATCCTATAAAACATGGGAGATTAAAACTCATCAAATGTATTTTAAAAACTTGTAGCAGTCTGTGGCATTCCTCATCTGCCATGGTCCATTACAAAATGAACGCCAGGCAGTTAAAATTGTGCACAGTTTCTTTAATAAGCCTATCAGACAGTCTTTTATAGCACTTTCATATCGAGTGTGTCTCTTAATCCCTTCTAGCAGAAGAGACACTCATTTCCACAGCTTGGTCTATGGTGTAGAAATGTGTGCCCCCTGTCTTCTGCTTGCAAAATTAATACTGGAATTATAAAATTGTCCACAATTTATTTCAAAAGATTGAAGGAAGTCTTCTATATCACTTTTTTGTCTGCTATGTTCGTTACTCATCCACTCATCCACTAATTAAAAAAAAAAAAAATCAAGCGCTTACACTGTCTTTTTTAAGTATGTCTATGAAAATCACTGTGAGTAGCGACAGAAATGCTATATAAATGTAAGATATTATTATTATTATTATTATTATTATTTAGGTTTTTTTAAAATTCAAATAAACCTGATAGGACTTCTTCCAAGATATGTGCCACTCTAGGGTACCAACAAAGTCAAACTAATTAGGAAATTTTGTGATCAGTTTGTTTAAAGTATATTGAGCAAAAAATAACTTTTCATCATCTTCTCATTTCTAATTTGGCATTTCATGATACAGTATATACTGCAAATATACATTTAAATTGTAACCGCTGACAATTATTTACTCATGTGCTTGCGTTTTCCATAAAACAGCTTCAATATGTGCAAAAAGTATAGGTAATAAAACACACAAATTCTGACATTAGCATGACTGTTGAAAGAAAAACATGTATTAGAAACTATTCTATGGAGTTTTCATAAATTAATCATTATATACCTTTTGATGTTTCTTGATATATTTTGTAATCAGATTTTTAAAATATTTTTTTATTTTTACTGCCACTTCACAGATCAACAATCCCCAACTTGGTCACTGTCAGAATAAGTCTTTAAACTTTTTTCCTGTGCCAATTAATACATTTTCCAGGTTTCACTACCCATCTGAAAGAGTTGGCATCAGGTTGGGTGGCACTTTTAAACTGTAGTAGTATGAGCGAGTGTCAGTGTGGCAAGCACTAGACTGGCATTTCTTTCCGTCTAATTTTTTATCTTTTGGCCCAAGCCTGTAAATCTCTTTTGTAAATGGGTGGCTTGGATAGAGAACAGATACTAACAATTTTCAAGGCTATTTTTAAAAATACTGAAAGATATTTGTGTATGTGTGTTGTGGTGCCCCATGTTGTAAGTGTTAGATCCATTGAAGAAGTCAACTTAAACAAAGAAAATGTACATTTTGCAGGTTTGTTTGAAGTGTTTTACATTATAACCATATTATTAATTGGTGCGTGAATATATTTTTTTCAAGGGGATGACCTTTACTATTGTCAAAAAGACTAGCAGGGCAACAGGAGGAATATGAAAGTTATTTGTTGAGTTTAGGAGACAAAGGATACTTGTAAGGAAGTTCATGCCAGTGCTATCGGTGTACATTCTGGAATTTATAAAACTGCTGATATTATTTCACAAAGATGTTACTGGCCTGGTTTTATGCTGACATTAACATGGCTACGTTTTCTGATAATTATAATCATTATTTTAATTAAAAGACTATACCTGTCAGAACAGATTCAATAAAATGTTTCAATATCTCAGTTGCTGTTTGTCGGACTCTTTAATTGACTTGTCATACAAATGTGTATCAGTGGATATTTGGTACCTCATTTGACAAATAATATGAATGTTACAAAATCTCATAGATAGATAGATAGATAGATAGATAGATAGATAGATAGATAGATAGATAGATAGATAGATAGATAGATAGAATTCTATTTGTCCTCTAAGGGAAAATGTGCTTTTTTTTAACAGAGGCTGAATGAATAAATAAATTAATATATAATGAAAAAAATAGCCAATCCAATAACAATTTGAGCTGTCTAATGTTCATTCTGCAAGCAACAGTTGGGGCTCACAACTCTGAGGCAAAAGCTCAGCTGTAGAAGTGAGTGTCCCTTTGAGTGGAGAGGACAATGGTACATAGTAGACTTGAAAGTGATGTAGAAGACTTTCATCAATCTTTAACCATGGGTTACAGATAATATTACTTATCCAGGGTTCATTTTGAAAGCAGCGGATAGGGTGCACACAAGCGGATCTGCTCCAGCCATGGAAATGAGTGTTCCCTGTAGGGGATAGGATACAGACACATAGTGGAGAAGATTATATATAAAACTATACCTACGACCTTTCAAAATCAATTTTGCATAATTTTACCTCTCTAGTGTTCATTTTTTAATCAGCAGTCAGAGGGCACACATTTTACGGCTCTGCAGCAGCCATGGAAATGAGCGTCCCGACCATGTGGATGAGACAAGCGTTTTCATTCCAATAGTTTAAATGACTCACATGGCGGAGGTGAAATTTGAGTTCAACAACAAAGCCTTTCCCATGGATTTTTTTTTCCTTTTTTATCCCCAGGAAAAACCACCTGTACAAATGTTTAAGAGCAAGCTATCACTTATAGCTTGACAATGGATTGCTACATTTATTTTAACGAGCAGTCTTTTAAATGTCTGTAAAGTGTTACTGGGTGTCGAGCAATGTATTATTATTACTGATATTTTACTAAATCTTACTATGCATGTTTCTTTGTTGATGAGCCCCGTTGAAGAATTTTTTGGTAACAGAACAGTAAACACGCCAAAACGACTGAAAATACAACTGACGACTGGTATTTTTTGATATCATTTTAACAAAGTTTACTGTCTGCCCTCAATCACAGAGCACCTTGGTAAAACGTCAATAGCGTTTAATATACTTGCAGCCTTAGAATGCAGACATCAGGGCATCGCTGCGCGTGCATGTTTAATAACAAGATATGACAGCATTTTGCACAGAGCATGCGTTAAAACAAAAGACAAGCGGCGCGCAAAGGTACGCGAACAAGAGGAGTTCCGCAGCAATCACATCTCAGTGCACCTAAGAGAAGGGACACTGAATTCTACGAGGCACAGATATTTTAGAGCACCGGTTCAAATATATATTGATTGATTAAGATCAGCGATTTTCAACGGTTCACAGGTGTGGCGTAAGATTTTTTTAAGCAAACTAATTAAAGACTTCTTTGAAGAAATATGACAAAAAATAAGTCTACGACACAGATTCTATACCATTTTGTATGATTTTTTATATCATTATATTAAATGAAATGCTGCCAATAAGGAATAATAGAAATCACCGCGCTGCTTTCTATCTTTGACGAACTAACGTTTTATGGGGTGAAAAAAATGATCGCCCGTGACAGATACACTTAAACAGTAGTGTGTGCGACCTACGATTTGTGACTTTGAGTGTGTGTGTGTTGTGTGTGTGTGTACGTGCGTGTGTGGTTTTGTCAGTTTTACAATAAAAACAGACATCAGTTATTTGTGAAGCAGGAATATTCTGATCATTCTGATCCCTAATCACTGATAAACATTCAGAAGAAACAGCGCTATTGCAGTGTTTTCCTCCATAACATCCTTTCAGCAAACAGGACTAATGTCCCTGTTGAAACAGATCGCCCTTTAATGAAATGCTGCCAATACGGAATAACAGAAATCACTGGGCGGCTTTTGGTTAATGATAAACCAGTGTCACTTGATGATTGCCCCTGACACATACACTTAATCAGTAGTATGTGGGACCCACGATTTGTGAGTTTAAGTGTGTGCGCGTGTGTGTACGTGCGTGTGTACGTGTGCAGGTGTGTAGTTTTGTCAGTTTTACTATAAAAACAGTTAAACGTCAGTTATTTGTGAAGCAGGAATATTCTGGTCATTTTGATCCCTGATCAACATTTTAAAGAAACAAAGCAACTCCAGTGTTTTCCTCCATAACATCCTTTCAGCAAATGGGACTAAGTTCCTTGCTGAAGCATATCGCCCTTTAATGAAATGCTGCCAATGCGGAATAACAGATATCACCGGGCGGCTTTCGGTCACTGATAAACCAGCGTCTCATGAGGTGAAAAAAAGGGACATACTGCGGTTGCGATCAATGCTTTCCGGTAACTCGGCTTTTGAGAAGAATCTGTCATGGGAGGGACAAGAGGGAGCGAGTGAGGCGAGTACAATGAGCCGGGGCGGGACGGAGCTGGGCGAAGATGCGGGTATCTGTGCAAGTGTTTTAAATAATGAAAGGAAAAAAAAGTGCTTTGAAATCGAGGACCCCCAACCAAGAGGGCTTACGAAACAAAACGCGACAGACAGGCATATGCTACTTGCATAAAATATGCACAATAATTACAACAGTGTTGAAGCAATGATGAAGTGAAAGGGAGATGCTAAACATGGGTGACCACGTTGTGCCTGCCCGTAAATCCCAACCAATGTATATATTTGAACGGATCTATCTGAACCAATATATATATCTGAACGGATGTATCTGAACCGATGTATATATTTAAACCAATCTATTTAAACCAATATATATATCGAAACCAATGTATATCAACCAATATATATATATCTCAACCAATGTATATATTTGAACGGATGTATTCAAACCGATGTATATATCTGAACGGATGTATCTCAACCAATGTATATATATCAGAATGGATCTATGCAAACCAATTTATATATATCTCAACCAATGTATTTAAACCGATGTATATATCTGACCGGATGTATTCAAACTGATGTATATATCTGAACCAATGTATCCCAACCAATGTATATATGTGAACCGATATATATATCTGAACGGATGTATTAAAACCAATGTATATATTCAAACCAATGTGTCCGAACCGATATATACATCTGAACCAATGTATATATTTACTAACCAATCTTTTTTTCCTGAACGGCCCCTCATACATCCACATATATAAATATATATATACACATATCAACATATATATACACATACATATACACACATACATACACACACACATATACATATATACATATACACATACATACATACACATACATATATATATACACACATACATACATACATACACACATATATATATATATATATATATATATATACACACACAGACACATATATATACATATATATATTTACATATCTATATATATATATATATACATATATATATACATATCTATATATATATACACATATATATATACATATCTATATACATATATACACATATATATATACATATCTATATATATACACATATATATACATATCTACATATATATACACATATATATACATATCTACATATATATACACATATATATACATATCTACATATATATATATATATATATATATACATATTACGATTGTTATAGTTCACTTTGTATACCACGTTGTCAGTTCAGCACTCCAGTTGTAATATGACCAAACCATGCAAGCACACTCTTGAGAATGCAACGTATATTTGTACAGGAGAAAAGCAATCTTGCCTCAAATCAATGGCAACCTTTTGTAGGTCTATGAACTTAATTTAAACTTTAGGTTTACACGGTGCTTTGTTTCCGACGTGCTGTGTTCAGTCAGTTCACGTGAGCCGCTCTCTTGTGTGATGTTGCGATGTCCACGGCTTTATTTAATGTTAGCTAAGACCCGGCACTTCAAAGTTTCTCGCTACAGCAATTACAAAGTGATCCAAATGTCGTTTATACCTCGTGTCTTCTCATTAAACTTGTATCTCGCGAATATGGTATTGCAAACGGCAGCGGGAGCGTTTCTATAAACTTAATTTAAACTTACGGTTTACACCGTGCTTCGCTTCTTATTGTTTCGCTGCCTTCTCAATTGTGTAATGAATGTTTTCTTCAGCGCTCTTTGGGGCTCTTCCTTGTTTTCTACGTACTGTGTTCACAGTCAGTTCACGTGATTACGTGGGAGGCGTGATGACACGATACGCAACTCCGCCTCCCACGGCCAGCGAGCTGCAGTCCATTACAGTATATGGACAAAAAAGAGGTTCCAGTTATGACCGTTACGCTTTGAATTTCGAAATGAAACCTGCCTAACTTTTGTAAGTAAGCTGTAAGGAATGAGCCTGCCAAATTTCAGCCTTCCACCTACACGGGAAGTTGGAGAATTAGTGATGAGTCAGTCAGTCAGCCAGTCAGTCAGTCAGTCAGTGAGTCAGTGAGGGCTTTGCCTTTTATTAGTATAGATATATATATGAATGGAAGAGAAGGTCTGTGATACGGTTTGCATATTTGCAGTTGGAGATCCACGAAGGGAGAAAAAAAAACAAAAAAAAAACGAATCACGTATCATAAAATAGTTTTATTCCTGAGCTTTCAACCCCTATCAGGGGTCTTCATCAGAGGATAATGCTTAGACTTACAAGAATCAAAGGCAATATATAGCAACACATTCAGTAGGGGTGGGTGGAGGTGACTAAGTCAGTATGGTCAAGGGGGGGGGGGGGGGTTGTATAGTTTAATTATTGTGTACATGTCCTTCTTAAGTTGGCATATGCTGGATTTATGTCCAAGTGTCTGTTGATGGCATTTTCATCTGATAGCCAAGACTTGGCCAACTCTCTGGTACTTTTAGTACTGGCCTTAAATTTTACTTTTACGTTGTCCCAGTTGAATGTGTGTCCTGTCGATTTAGTATGTGCATATATCAAAGATAGTGCGTCCTTTCTTCTGACGGCGTTGCGATGTTCCTGTACACGTGTTGAGATTCTTTTTGACGTTTGTCCTATGTATACAGCTGAGCAAGAATTGCATGGAATACTATAAACTGCGTTTCGTGTTTCGGCTGTCGATTTCTTGTTTTTAGCATTAAACAGGACCATGCGCAGATTGTTCATGGGTTTATGTGCTATTCTGATGCCCCACTTGGTCAGGGTGCGTGCCGTGTCTTCTGACACATTATGGTGATACGGGATTGAATGCCAGGTGGGGTGGGGGTTCTGATTTAAGTCGATTGTATGCTGATTCCTTTGGCGTCTGCTGTGTAGAATCCGATTAATGAATGTTTTTGAGTATCCGTTCGAGGTGAAAAGTTGGAAGAGATAGCGTCTCTCATTAATTTTTGTTTCCTTGGTATTACAATGCATTTACATCAAAAGAAATAGTGACGCCACCCTGACCACAAGTGTTTACCGCAAACAATGGTACGCAGACAAGATTCTACACTTCGCCAGCAACCACCCGGTATCTCATAAACGGAGCTGCGTGAAAACCCTATTTAAACGAGTCCACACGCACTGTAATAAAAACTATTTTAATATACGTGATTTTTTTTTTTTTTTTTTTTCTCCCTTCGTGGATCTCCAACTGCAAATATATATATATATATATATATATATATATATATATATATATAAAGCCGTTAAGTGTACAGTTCTGTCTGATTGTGACACAAAACTAAACTCTTTAACTATACCATAATTACTAAAGCTAAAACTGAAATTAATATATCTCTCTATTATAAAAAAAAATTCTGGGAGGGAGACTAGGGAGACGAGACATGATCTTCTTGGAAGACAATTTGATGTCCCGCAAGAGACACTTTAACGTCACGTGAGACAAGGCAGTGAGACAACATTTAAAACAAGTTCATGGACAAGTGACAAGCAGAACACGCAGCTTGCCAGCAACAGGAAGCCAGCAGATGATCCGACCGCCTCTCCTTAGCATGAGTTCAGCCCCCCCCCCAACCCTTGCCTTTCATAACGCGAGCGGCAGAGACGTGAAATGGAAAATGACAGCTACTGTACAGGCTTTGAAATGATCGATGCAAAGCGCGACAAGCAGAAAACGCAGCTCACCAGCAGCAACAAGCCAGCAGATGATCCGACTGCAACTCCTTAGTGTGCGTTCAGCCCCCCTTCACAACACGAGCGGCAGAGACACGAAGTGGCAAAAGGACAGTTGCTGTACTAGCTTTTAAATGATCAATGTGCAGCACGACAAAAGAACACGCAGCTCGCCAGCAGCAGCAGAAAGACAGCAGATGATCCGACAGCATCTCCTTAGCGTGTGTTCAGCCGCCCCCACTTCACAACACGAGCAGTGTTATACGCCCTGAAAGAAATATTTAAACATGCATAGGGCTGGAAATAAAGGACAAGTATTGTTTTTACAAAATTTTTAAAGTAAAAGTGAAAATAATGCATATGTAACAATTCCCATGAAAATAACAATCTCTTTAAATTGTATCTCCGGTAAACCAAACCCGGGGGTGGGTGAGCAGGGAGCGGACCTGCCTAGTATATAAATAAAATAAAAATGTATTTGTGAAATAAAAACTAAATTAAAACTAAAAATACATGATGAAGGAAAACTAAAAGTAAACTGAAATTCCAAGTAAGATCAGAAATAATATAGAAATAAAAAGCAATGTAAAAAGGCAAAACTATAATAGTCTTGATCTGCACTATAAGAAACTAGTTGTCTAGAGTTGCTCAGTGAAGTCCACTGACAGTAAAGCTTACTTTGTAAGTAAAGCAATATGAACTAATATGAATTTATTTATTCTTCTAATGACAACCCGACCTTGCATGTGACAGAGTAAACTGATTGAAAGTAATAATTTGCAATAGTTTGTTTTGATAGTATTGTTGCAACATACAAGGACAATGCAGAATACAGAATACAAAAGACAAATATAAGAAAATAAAATATAAAATGGTAAAATATGATGCAGCACACAAGAGCAATACAAAAAATAGATAGTAGGATTAAAATTTCCAGGCAGTCTAGTGTGAAGGTAAACATAGATACTGAGTAGAAACTCACACCTGATTAGTTAGAATAACTGCACATGGCAGAAAACATTCAGGTGACAAATTGTTTTAGTTTTTACTGCACAAAGATGTTTGCCGGGGGCATGTTTTTGGAACAGGTGATGCTCTGGGTGGGACAGATCAGCAGTGACACACAAACACACACATACACAAATACACATACACACAAGTCTGTAGTTTAAATAATTCAACCAAAAAACTGAAAGTGCAAGTGCAATTTATTTATTCTGCTGTTCTGTTCTGGCCTCCTGCAGTTTAGCTTATTCTCAGGCAGGACACGATTCTAGAATGGATGGTTTTATTTGAACAACTTGATTTCTGGACTAATATGTGAGAAAGTGTCAGCTGCAGACCTAACTCTGCAAAATAATCAATATTTTTGAAAAAGAACAGCAGCCGAAAAAATATACCCTGCCCTATATCTCCTTATAAATAAGTTAAAGTGCAGGTTTACAATATAAACTGTGCGATCAGAACAAAATGCAATAGGCATTGCATTAAAATTGCTTGGATGGTTAACAGATTTGCACAGTTAGTAAACAGAATCCTATCATATGGTATTCAAAGAGAGAAGCCCCTATCAAAAGCTGGAGCAGAAGTTACAGAATAACAGCATGAAGGAAGTGTGGGATGGGATGAAGATCATCACTGACTGCAGCTCGAAGCGGGGTTCCACCATCGAGAGAGATGTGGAGAGAGCAAACCTGATGAAAAACTTCTTTAACAGGTTTGACCACCCTAACCCACTCTCACCTCAGAGTATTGCACCCTCGACCCATCCTTCTGCTGATACCAGCATAGGAGAGAGTTTCCCCCCACCCACAATTACACAGCCCAGGTAAGCAGAGAGCTGAGGAGACTTCGTGCCAGCAAAGCAGTGGGTCCAGATGGAGTATCGTCACGACTGCTGAAGGCCTGTGTGTTGGAGCTGGGGAGTCCTCTACAGTGCATCTTCAACCTGAGCCTGGAACAGGGGAGAGTCCCAAAGCTTTGGAAAACATCTTGCATCACCCCAGTCCCAAAGGTATCACATCCTAGTGAGCTGAATGACTTCAGGCCTGTCGCTCTGACGTCACATGTGATGAAGACCATGGAGCAGCTGCTGCTTCACCACCTGAGACCACAGGTCTGCCACGCCCTCGACCCTCTGCAGTTCGCATACCAGGAGAAGGTGGAAGCAGAGGATGCCATCATCTATATGCTACACCAATCCCTCTCCCACTTGGACAGAGGCAGTGGTGCAGTAAGAATTATGTTTCTGGACTTCTCTAGCTCCTTCAGCACCATCCAACCTCTGCTTCTTAAGGACAAGCTGACAGAGATGGCAGTAGATTCATACCTGGTGGCATGGATCATGGACTATCTTACAGACAGACCTCAGTATGTGCGTCTCGGGAACTGCACGTCTGACATTGTGGTGAGCAGCACAGGAGCGCCGCAGGGAACTATACTTTCTCCCGTCCTGTTCAGCCTATACATATTGGATTTCCAATACAACTTGGAGTCCTTCCATGTGTAAAAGTTCGCTGACGACACTGCTATCGTGGGCTGCATCAGTAGTGGGCAGGAGGAGGAGTATAGGAACCTAATCAAGGACTTTGTTAAATGGTGCGACTCAAACCACCTACAACTAAACACCAGCAAAACCAAGGAGCTGGTGGTGGATTTTAGGAGGACTAGGCCCCTCAAGGACTCCGTGATCATCAGAGGTGACTGTGTGCAGAGGGTACAGACCTATAAATACCTGGGAGTGCAGCTGGATGATAAATTGGACTGGACAGCCAATACTGATGCTCTGTGCAAGAGAGGACAGAGCCGACTATACTTCCTTAGAAGGCTGGTGTCCTTCAACATCTGCAATAAGATGCTGCAGATGTTCTATCAGACAGTTGTGGCAAGCGCCCTCTTCTACGCGGTGGTGTGCTGGGGAGGCAGCATAAGGAAGAGGGACGTCTCACACCTGGACAAACTGGTGAGGAAGGCAGACTCTATTGTAGGCACGGAGCTGGACAGTTTGACATCCGTGGCAGAGCGACGGGCGCTGAGCAGGCTCCTGTCAATCATGGAGAATCCATTGCATCCACTGAACAGTATCATCTCCAGATAGAGGAGCAGCTTCAGTGACAGACTGCTGTCACTGTCCTGCTCCACTGACAGACTGAGGAGATCATTCCTCACCCACACTATGTGACTCTTTAATTCCACCCAGGGGGGTAAACGTTAACATTAGACAAAGTTACTGTCTGTTATACCTGCATTTTTATCACTCTTCAATGTAATATTGTTTTTTTTTGTTTTTTTTTATCAGGATGCTGCTGCTGCTGGAGTATATTAATTCCCCCTTGGGATTAATAAAGTCTATCTATCTATCTATCTATCTATCTATCTATCTATCTATCTATCTATCTATCTATCTATCTATCTATCTATCTATCTATCTATCTATCTATCTATCTATCTATCTATCTATCTATCTATCTATCTATCTATCTATCTATTTATCTACCTGTCTGTCTGTCTGTCTGTCTGTCTGTCTGTCTGTCTGTCTGTCTGTCTGTCTGTGTGGAAGCTCTCTTTTTGTTCCAGTTTTAAATGTGACAAGGCTAACATGTTGAAGTCATCCTTTCTTGGTGAATTGACCACATGCTTTCTGAGTGCTGCTAAGTTTTGCACACTACTTCTGTGTGGCATGCAGTGGGTTAATAAAATATAACATTTCCTCCTAAATGCTTTGTTTTTGGATTGTTTTGTCCTTTACATTTGTTGTTTTTTCACCTGCACAGTAACAAAGGAGTGTTACAGATATTGTTTTCAAGCTTTTCAGTGCATATGGAGCACAGAGCACCATGAAGCATGGGCAGCAAGTAGCATAAGCAGTGGAAGAAGCCAAGAGAACAATATCTAAATCAATGAGAAGAAATTAGAGTGTAAAAGTGGGATTACTAGATAAAGCAGCAATAGAAGCCAGCAGGGCAGTTAGTAAATACACCTGTCATGTAGTTGAGGTTAGGAGCACGAGCTGATAGAGTGCATTGCCACACCCACCACATGACAAACCAACTCAGGATCCCAGATTATGACCTGAGTGCAATAATGCAATGGATGACACCTCAGCACCACACTAGTTCAGATGGAATGGAACCAGTGTGAGATTTTTTTATGGTGTCTGGAGTGCCAATTCTGCCACCAACCCCTAGGTTTTCCCTGCATGTAGCTGAACAATATACAGTAGCTCGTTTCCTTGGTAACAAAAGAATTTAGATGTAAAAACGATCACTAGATAAAACAGATGCTAAAATCAGGGAGTGTAGTGCTAGTAGGAGAGTGGGGGAATTTGTATTCATTAATAGCGAAAACATTAAAACAGTGTAGGGGCATCAGGCTTATAGGTAAGAAAGTAATAAGAGGGGCTTAGCATAGGAAAATGGTCAACTATGAAGTAGGGAGAAGAAAATAAAGTTTAGTGATAACAGACAAAGACGCACAGCAGGCAGTCAAGGGGTGAGAGTTACACAGAAGCCTAAGGGCCTACCATGTGTTTAATAATTGCAGTAGTTTCTTCAAATTGATATTTCATTTCTTGATTTAAAACATTTATATTGTAAAAAAAGGGGCTGAACAATTCATAACCAATATTTTAATAATGTTACTCAATGCAATGCAAAGCTTGTTTGATGTCGGAGTTTATGCAGAGTGGTCTGGACCAGTCGTGCCACATTGAGGACTACAACTGCAGGAGATTCCATCTGATACAGCAGCTTGAGATCAGAATTGCTAAACTTGAGTAGGAGAAGGTGGATTTTGCCCAGCTGTCAAATAGGGAGGAAATGTTCATCCACAAGGTGGCACCGAAAGAGAAACCCAGACCAGTGAGAGATCTTTCATGAAAGCCAAAATGTGATCGAAAAATTTGGAGAGACCTGAATGGAGATAGCAGAAATATAAACCAAACACAGCAGCACCTACCCAGGAAACAAAACGGCATCACTATAATTCATAAAACATATCTAGCTGTTTAAATAAGCAGACAGATAAATATATATACATTAACAAAGTAACCAATAAATGCATGTGTGGTAAATTCAGTTTTTGAAATTCTCAAGATTCTTTATTTGTCACATGCATAGTTATACAGAACAACAAGCAGTGAAATGCATCCTGATCCGCTTATCAAAAACTGTGCAAAGTTAGAAGAATATCAGTTAGATTAACAAAAAGTCATAGATTGAAAGATAACAGTATAGTATAACATAATAAATAAGTAAAATGATGTCAATAAAGTAGAATTAAGTGTTAAGGTGCAATAGTGTAGTAATTATTATGCAAAACCAAAGTTAGACTGGTGCATAGTTAAATGAGGCAGTTTGTTTGTTTGCGCTACTGCGATCTTTACTTTCTTTTTTATATTTTCTAATTTTCCTACTTTCATATCCTTTAACTTTCTCCACATGTGTATAGCGCCGAGTTTTTTTTAGCCTTTCTAATTTCACTGGTTTCATAGTCTCTAACCTGCTCTGCATGTGTTTAGCGCCAACGTTTGTAAACGTCTTTATGAAGTTCTACTTTGTCATTTTACTCATTGTCTTTTAATTCTGAGCCGTACAGTACAATACATATAACAGAATAAATCCTCAATACAGTATAAAAATAAAAATTTTAGAAGTACGGAGTAGAATTTCACATTAGATGATATCACATAATATGATTTGGATTTGTTTTAAGTCCTGGAGACCTCATTCATCAAGCTGGCTCCCCCATTTTGCCATTCCACATCTGAAATAGCGCTAATCTGATGAAAGGACCCCTCATTCCCACGTCCCCATTCATCAGGGATGACTTTACCTTAGGCAGACAATCTACAATTTAAAGAGATTGTTATTTTCTTGTGAATTGTTACATATGCATTATTTTCACTTTTACTTTAAAATCTTTTGTAAAAACAATACTTGTCCTTTATTTTCGGCCATGTGCGTGGTTACATCTCTTTCTTCCCAGACGTATAATACTGCTCATGTTGTAAAGGGTATTGCGGCTGAACGTACGCTAAGGATATGCCTTTGGATCATTTGCTGTCTTTTTGCTGCTTGCTAGCTGCCTCTTCAGCCTGTCGCATGTCGTTGTTTTAAGCTCTGAGCACATGATGCTTGCCTGCCAAAAGCAATCCAACAACTGCTAGCTTAGAGGTCTGTTGACTTGTTTTAAATGATGGCTCACTGCATGGTCTCACGTGACGTTGTAAAAGCAATACCTGTCTTTTATTTCTGGCCCCGGGCGTGGTTGAATTCTTTCTTGCAGGATGTATAATGCTGCTCGCGTTCGGTTGGGGTAGCTGCTGTTGCGCTGCCCTTCGATCTTTTTAAACCCTGTACAGCCGCTGTTACGGCACCGTGGCAAGTCTCCTTGGTCTCACAGGTCTTTAAAATGTCTTTTGAGATTATCACGTATCGTAGCCTTGCATTTGCTTTCCGTTCCAGGATTTTCTTTTATATATAGAGAGATAGGAACTGCATAGTTATTTTCATAAAAAATGTATAAAATCTGAAGATCATAATAACAGTCAGATGTAATTGTAAGGTAAAGGTTGCACACTGTATGGCTGCAGCAGACACAGAGCTGGAAGTGTCAATTAATTTTCAAGAACTTGCAGTGCTAAATAGTGACTCTGATAACTCTGAGGTGGTAGGCAGGAATGGGGAGCCCCAACAGGTTGCCTTAATGCATGTTTCCAGATAAACAGAAGTAGAGAAAGTGGGAGAGTCAGTCACTAAGGGGATCGAGGCGCATGTTTGCTCCAGAGACAGAGAGTGTCTCATGGTGTGTTTCTTTCCAAGTGCACAGATGGGAGACCTCCCGGGAAGGGTGGATAGGCTCTCTGCCATTGCCGGTGAATGCAGGAGTTATTGTCCATGCTTTAACAAGTGATATATGTAAGGGCAGGTTGTCCTGTAATCCACATTTAAAGAGTAAATTGGCAAATTGAGGAGGAGAACTGACAAGGTATTCTCCTTTGATGTTCTGCTTGTGCTACATGCCAGTCCAGGTAAGACTGAGGAGATTAGCTGGATTAATGTGTGACTCAAATATTGGTGTATGATAGATCTGCATTTGTTTATGGGGTTTAGGGAATTTGGGATTGGCCAGGTTTATAACTTCAAATGAAAGGATGAAAAAAATGTAAAAACAAATACAAAAAATAACTTAGAAATTTGTAGTCAGAAATTAAAGTGTCAAGGTAAAATAAGTAATACATCAAAAAAATGCTTACTTTAATAATATGAGTACCAAAAATAAAACAAGTGAGTTGGAGCTGTATGCTTTATGTTATCTTAGCAATAACAGACACCTGGCTAAATAATAGAGATGGGGATAAGTATAACATATGTTTTCATATTTTTCGGAAGAACAGGGAAAAAAGAAAAATGGGGAGGGATTGCCATTTCTGTAAATTGTGTAAAACGGAATTTAAATGCCTGTTTTCTTTGCAGGGATGTCTCGACTTGACAAAAATGCATTTAGGCTTAATATTGGGAGTGTGTTATAGACTCCAAATGAAGACATCAGTTTAAATGTGAATCTTTATAATAATTTTAAAATATCAACTAGGGTAATCTTAGAAATAGCTGAGTTCAAAAGCAAAAGATCTTATAAACTGTGACTGTTTTTTTTTTCTATTTATTAATTTTTATTGTAATCATTCCATACAAATAGATCAATTTATAACCAAACAAAATTGAAGACAAATCAAACCCCACCCCTGAGAAGGAGAGCTAAGCCAAAGGAGAATTGCTTAGGGCTTTTTAATAAGGCAACAATAAATAAAAGAAAGGGAGAAATAAATATATAGGTAAATAAGAGATGGAGAAGGGAATTAAATGCGGTAATAGTTATTTTTCTTATTCTAAAATAATATTGATTAGATCCTGCCAGGTTTTGAAAAAATTTTGTACAGATCCTCTGAGAATTTGATTTTTTCCAATTTCAAATAATATAAAACATCGGTTTCCCACTGACTTATCAGAGGAGAGTTAGGATTCTTCCAATTTAACAGAATAAGTCTGCGTGCCAAAAGTGTAGTGAATGCAATCACCGTTTGCTTGTCCTTCTCCAATTCAAGTCCATCTGTAAGAACACCAAACACAGCTGTTAATAGGTTAGGAGGAACTGTGATACCAAGGCTGTCTGAAAGGCACTTAAAAATTTTGGTCCAAAATGATGTTAGTTTGGTGCAGGCCCAAAACATGTGACCCAGTGAGGCAGGAGCTAGGTTGCAGCGTTCGCAGGTTGGATCTTGCCCTGGAAACATTTTGGACAGTTTTAAGCGAGACAGATGTGCTCGATATATAATTTTTAGTTGAATAATTCTATGCTTTGCGCATATGGAGCTCGAGTGAATTCTCTGCTTTGCTACCTTCCACTCCCTTTCTGATATATTGATTAAGAGATCTTCTTCCCAATGTCCTCTTGGATCTTTGAAAGGTAGGGACTCTAATAGGATTTTATATAATATGGAAATGGTGCTTAATTCCTCGAAATTGAGCAGTATTTTTTCCAGCATTGTGGAGGGTGTGAGGTGGGGGAAATCGGGCAATTTCTGTTTAACAAAATTTCTAATTTGAAGATAGTGAAAGAAATGTGTAGCTGGGAGGTTGAATTTTGAACGTATTTGTTCAAAAGATGCAAATATGTTGTCTATATAAAGATCTCTGAGCATTTTAATCCCAAAACTTTTCCAGGTATTAAAAACTGGATATGTTTGCAAGGGTTGAAAGAGGTGGTTCTCTTGCAGAGGTGCCACAGATAAAAGATTCTCCATCTTAAAATGCTTTCTAAGTTGGTTCCATATTCTGAGTGAGTAAAGCACAATTGGGTTATTAGTATATTTGCGATAACTTGCATTTATTGGAGAGCAGAGCAGGGAGTATAAAGAAGTACTACAGGATTTTACTTCTATTGTGGACCAAGCCTGTGTATGTTCATTTATTTTTGTCCAGGTTTTTATGGCTTGTATGTTTGCTGCCCAGTAATAAAACTGAAAATTAGGTAAAGCCTTTCCACCTTCTGCCTGAGGTCTTTGTAGGGTCGCTCTTCAGATACGTGGGTGTTGTGAGTTCCAAATGAATGAGGTTATTGTTGAATCTAACTGTTTAAAAAACGATTTATTGATATATATTGTAATGTTTTGAAATAAAAAAAGAAGTTTAGGAAGGATATTCATCTTAACAACGTTAATTCTTCCGGCTAGAGTGAGATGAAGGGTTGACCATCTATAGATAGATAGATAGATAGATAGATAGATACTACAAGTCTTGCTTAATTTTTTCCATACAGACGGCAAAAGTTTGTTGATAAAGAGCTTTGTGTTTACTTGTGATATTTACCCCTAGGTATTTAAACTGATCTGCTATGGTAAAAGGTAGGGTGTCCAATCTAATATTGTATGCTTGTGAATTCACTGGAAAGAGTATACTTTTATTCAGATTAATTTTAAGACCAGATATCTTTTGAAATTCTGTTAGTGCTGTTAAAACTGCAGGGACAGTGTTTTCTGGGTCTGATATATATAAAACCATATCATCTGCATATAGAGAAATTTTCTGTTCCAGTCCTTCTCTGACAATCCCCTTTATCTGATAAGAATTTCGGCAGTGAACCGCCAGTGGTTCAATGGCGATTCCAAACAGCAGTGGCGACAAGGGACATCCTTGTCTGGTACCACGTTCTAGCTTGAAGTAGTCTGAGCAAATGTTATTAATTCAAACTGAGGCTTCTGGATTGGTATACAGTAGTTTGATCCATGCACAAATATCCGGGCCAAACCCAAATTTCTCCAATGCAGTGAAAAGGTAGTTCCATTCAATCATATCAAATGCTTTTTCTGTGTCTAATGATAGTAATATCTCTGGGGTGTTTGATTTTTCTGGTGAATATATAACATTAAACAAGCGTCGGAGATTGGAAGATAGATGTCGGCCTTTAATAAATCCAGTTTGATCCTGTGATTTTACCGAGGGCAGCACTTTCTCCATCCTTCTAGCTATAATTTTTGAGAGTATCTTAACATCATTATTCAGGAGTGAAATTGGTCTGTATGATGCACATTGTAACAAGTCCTTATTTTGTTTAGGAAAGATGGTGATTAATGCTTGACGAAATATTTGAGGTAGTATTTGGTTGTCTCTAGCTTCTGTAAATGTTGCCAATAAGAGGGGAGGTAGCTGAATGGAGAATTTCTTATAAAATTCTACGGGGTAACCATCAGGGCCTGCTGATTTCCCGCTTTGAAGTGACTTTATAGCATCTAGTAATTCTGTTAGCGTTAGAGGTTTATGCAGTTCCTCAGCACTTAAACCATCTATTTGTGGTGTCTGTAATGTATCCAGAAATGCATTAGATTGTGTGTTGTCTTCTTTGAGCTCAGTAGAATATAAGGATTTATAATAATCTCTAAATGCGTGCCTTATATTTTTATGGTCAATAATTTCTTCTCCATTTGTGTTGGTGATTACTGGTATTGCATTGCGAACTTCTTGTTTGTGAATTTGTTGAGCTAAAAGCTTATTAGCTTTTTCTCCGTGTTCATAGTAATGATGTCTAGACTTATAAATAAGTTGTTCAGTTTCTTTAGTTGTTAAGATGTTAAGTTCTGTATGCAGGGCCTGCCTTTTCCTGTGGAGAGCTTCACTTGGACGCCTGGCTTGTTCTTCATCTATTCTAGTAATTTCGCTTCTTAGCTCTGACACTTTCTTGGTTTCTAATTTACTGTATTTCTGTGGGAAAGAAATGAAATAATCTGTCCTCTTAAGAAGGCCTTTAGAGATTCCCAGAGTGTTCCTGCAGAAACCTCTGTGGGCGTGTTTGTCTCTAGGAAGAAGCAGCTTTGTTTGGATATAAATTCTGTGCAGTTCTCGTCTGCCAATAGAAGAGGGTTAAGGCGCCATCTGCAAGGTGAGTGTGAGGGGCTTAATGATTTTAACTCTAAGACTAGAGGGGCGGGCGGCACGGTGGCGCAGTGGGTAGCGCTGCTGCCTCGCAGTTGGGTGATCTGGGGACCTGGGTTCGCTTCCCGGGTCCTCCCTGCGTGGAGTTTGCATGTTCTCCCCGTGTCTGCGTGGGTTTCCTCCGGGCGCTCCGGTTTCCTCCCGCAGTCCAAAGACATGCAGGTTAGGTGGATTGGGGATTCTAAATTGGCCCTAGTGTGTGCTTGGTGTATGGGTGTGTTTGTGTGTGTCCTGAGGTGGGTTGGCACCCTGCCCAGGATTGTTTCCTGCCTTGTGCCCTGTGTTGGCTGGGATTGGCTCCAGCAGACCCCCGTGACCCTGTGTTCGGATTCAGCGGGTTAGAAAATGGATGGATGGACTAGAGGGGCATGGTTGGAGATAACAATTGTGTCGTATTTGCATGATTTAATTGTAGGCAGGAAATTATTATCTATAAAAAAATACTCAACTGCGGTGGGTTGGCACCCTGCCCAGGATTGTTTCCTGCCTTGTGCCCTGTGTTGGTTGGGATTGGCTCCAGCAGACCCCCGTGACCCTGTGTTCGGATTCAGCGGGTTGGACAATGGATGGATGGAAAATAATCAATTCTTGAGTAGCTATAATGCACTGGTGAGTAGAACGAATATGTTCTTGAGTTTGGGTTAAGAAACCTCCAGGAGTCTGATACGTAAGTTGTGATCATTTAAAAACTGTGTAATTGTCTTTGCAGTATTAGATGTCGTCCCCCCTGTCACAGGAGTCCTATGTAAAAGTGGATTTAAAACACAATTAAAGTCCCTAGCCATTATAATTTTATGAGTGTTCACATTGGGAATGGATGCAAATAGATCTTGCATGAATTCCTTATCATCGACATTGGGTGCATAAACATTTATCAAAATCATTTTACTGTTATATAAGTTGCCCATGACCATCACATATCTCCCTTCAGGGTCCGATACTACATCTGATGCTACAAATGGAACTGTTCTGTGTATGAGAATTCCCACCCCTCTAGTTTTCTTTATAAAGCTAGAATGGAACATTTGGCCAGTCCAGTCTTTTTGTAGTCTGAACTGATCCTTGCTTAGTAAGTGGGTCTCCTTTAAAAGTACTATTTTAGCGTTTAAGCCTGTTAGGTGAGAGCATACTTTCTTTCTCTTTAATTCGTGATTCAGGCCTTTAACATTCCAGCTCACAATGTTAACTGTCCCATCATGGAGACCTTGATTCTGAGTTTTTAATGTCATTTTATAGTCTTAACTGGTAATGAGGCGGATTTAATCTTAGTTTCAAGATTCCCCATGAGTTATTGCATTTTAGCCTATTGTTGCATTGATACTTATAGTTATAGGGATTAGAAGAAAAGATTAGATATAGCCTGCTCTCCTTCTCTCCCCCTTTATCCCCCCACCCCCCCATTTTGCCTCCCCACATGAGGCTTGATCTCACTTCACGATGTCCCGGTCCTCTGACATACGAAGAGACAGAGCACGTCCAAAACAAAACAAACCCCACTCCGCAGCGGCATTAGATAATTAAAACAAAGAGATATCTATTGCAGGTGAATTCTTAAGACTATCTGCCGAAAATATAATCATTAACTGTCTTTAAGATTAAAATAATCTTCAGCAATTTTAAGATATTAAGATAAAAAAAAAAGAATGAACCCTGGGAATGATTTTATAAAGTAGTCTAGGATAAACATGGTAATTCCTAGTGTAATAGTATAATGTAATAGTATAAATGTAATAGTAGAAATAGCAATAAATCCAGAGTATGATGTTAAACAGTCTACTTTAAGGTAGTTAAAAAAAAAACAAATCCTACTTTAATTACTTCCACACTTCCACACTCACGTCTATAACTCTAATTAAGACATAAACATACTGTATAATGTCCAGATAAAGAAAAGGATGTATAATTATAATACCAGTCTCTTTAAAAGTGGATCCCAGAGCAGATAGGTCCTTCCCATGCCTTGATAGAATACGGCTCCTTATTAACTTTCAAAAGAGTGTCAGAAACAGCTTCTTTAATTCCTTTTCAGCTTCTTCCTTGCTTGAAAAAATATAATATTGATCTTGAACTTCCACTTTCAGTTTGGCGGGATACAAGAGGCTGTATTTGATATCGGCTTTTTGTAGCAACTTTTTAATGTCAAAGTAGGCTGCACGTTTTACAGCTATTAATGGTGAGAAGTCGGGGAAAATACGAATAAGATTATTTTCAAATATAATGTCTTGCTTGTGTCTGAGAAGTGCCATCACATCAAGCTTACATCGTAGTCGCTTGAAGTGGACAATAAAAGACCTAGGTTTAAAGGTACTTAACCTGTATGTGCGATAAGCAGCTGCTATCTCAATGTCGAGTTTAAAATCATCTCCAATTATTTTAGACAGTAACTCTACTGCAAATTTCACTGGGCTTGGGCTTTCTCATTTCTCAGGTATACCCTCAATTCTTATATTATTTCTTCTGTACCCATCTTCCAGCGCCGCAAGTCTGTCTCCAAGTTTTTTGCATTCGGAATTCGCAGCTGTGGCTTTTTCATCGGCGTTAAACGCCAATTGTTCCGCTGTTTCAACTCGAGCCGTGAATGCCTGCTTAATGTCATCCAGCTGATCTGTAACGTCATTAATCTGGTCGGCAAGCATTTTCAGTTTGGATCTATTTTCTTCGATGTGTTTCTCTAATTTCTCCAACATGCCTTTAAAGTTCACGACAAAACGTTTAAATAGACGCGTTTCCCGGTCTTTATTATCCTTTTCAACCTCGATGATATCCTTCTTAAGCTCGTTCTTAAGCTCAGTGTTAGATTTCTTAAGCTCATTCTTGTTAAGCAATCATCTCTTTTAATTCGGACAGTTCGCTTCGGATTTCGTGCTCCGCGAGTGGAAATGCAGCTCCTGTTACAGCAGGTGCTGCGGGCTCGCGATGAGTAGATGAGAGCATATTCTGCAGGGCCTTTTCTAGTCTCGAATGATCCTCAGAAATCGGCGATCCAGCGAGACCTGTATCACTAGCACCTTCGCTCCCATTTTCACTCTCGACTGGAGACGATACAATGGAGCGGGGTGCCAGGAGATCTGCGCATTCGTCTGCCTGTTCCAGGTCAGTCTCCGAGAGGCCATACCTTGCACTCGGGCTGGATGTCTGTCCAGACTTTGAAGCGGCTTTAAGTTTCTTTTCCGGTTCTTTCTGACCTTTCTTCTTGTTACTCATGCTTGTATATTGTAGCGGAAGTTCTTTGGTCGGGTTAAATACAGGATACCTCTATATAATATGAAATACGTGGGAAAATAAAGCCGCTGCTAGCGGAGCTCTGCTTCAGAAGTCCATCTCCTATAAACGGACGAGACCAATCCAAACTGTGACTGTTTTTAACATATTATGTTAAAAAACCAACAAGAGAGGAACCCTCTCTAGACCTAGTATTTTATAATATGAACAACAGAATTCAGGGTGTACTGTACTGTATTGTACTGAGGTGATTGAACCAATGGTGTATAATGACCATAGTGTGAGACATTATGGTGTTCTGGCAGAGTGCATATGCAAATACTAGAATTGTCAAGTTTAACTTTAGTTAGGAAAATATATTGCAATATTACATATATTGTGGACCACCAGGGTGCGTACAGCCGTCCTAACCCGACACAGACAGGCAGACATGAGTTTGCCACACAGCTCACCTTTTATTTACAATCTACAGCACAAAGTACCAGCACACAATGCTCAGTCCCTTCTTTCTCATTCTTCCTTTTCTGTTTCTTAGCCATCTCCACTCCTTTCCCAGCATGCTTTGTCTTCCTTCCTCCCGACTTTGGCTCCCGGAATGGAATGAGGCGGCTCCTTTTATTCCGGTTCTGGGAGTGTTCCATGTAGCTCATCAGTATTACCTGGAATCACTCCCAGGTGTGCTGAAGGTCCACTATAGGGTTCTGCAGCTTCCCCTGGTGGCCCCCATTGAACCCAACAGGACAGCACCAAACTCCAACTCCAGGCATGCCCTGCAGGAATCTTTGGTGCCACAGCCGCCCAAGGGGACTGCCCTCTATATATAAATCAAGCCACAAATAACCATAACATTCCAAACTTTTATTGAAAGCTGTTTAATAAACCTTTTACTTCTCTTTAAATAAATTTTTAATACTTATAAATACTTTTAATTTTTAATATTTATATATTAATATACAATCATACTATGCAGTTAGCAAGTTGAGGAGGAGAACTGACAAGGTATTATATTGTTCTTTTTCGCTAATCTCAATTATATTTTTATAGTCAATGCAACATGTCTTCCGGCACACACTGCTGCAATGAATTGTTTTGCAGTCCAGTGATACTGAAAATGTATTGTACCTTCTGTGCTTTTTGTCCACTTTTGATCCTGAAAGCAATGTGACTTGTGCTGTTTCACTCTTTTCAGCTGTTACAGCTGCCTGCCTCCCTTCAGCTTCAATCTTTTCCTTCTCATCTGAATTCTGCCCCTCTGCAATTTCCAGCATAGAAAATTTAGGATCTGATTGCATCAGAAGTATCATTCTGCACTCTCTCACTCTGTTGTTCATCGTTTGTCTCCATGTTGCCTGCCTCTGAGTCTTTCTCTGACTCGTAATCTGCCTTCAATGACAGGGACTCTTTCAAGGGTTTGTTGTGCTAATAAGCATTGCTGCATTTCTTTTCTTAAGTCTTATTTCTCTAAACTCATACATACATAGCTGTAATTAAATCTTCTGTATTTTGTCCACTTTTGCTTCTGTAAGAATCTGTTTCAGGTGATGTGGCTTATGCTATTTCACTCTGTGTATCTGCTACAGCTGTGTAACACGCTTCACCTTTAACCTCCGCCTTCTCATCTGAGCTCTGTCCCTTTATGATTTCCAGCATAGAAAATTCATCAACTGATTGGATTAGAAATATCTTTCTGCACTGTCTCACTCTGTTGTTCATTGTTTGACTTCCTACTGCATGTGCCTGTGACTCATAATCTGCTATCAATGACAGGACACTTTCAAGGTCTTGTTATGCTGGTAAATGTGGAGACATTTCTTTTCTTATCTTTCAACTCTTCAGTATAACCTCATAAATACCTAAATAATAAGAAAGAAATAGAAATGCAGCTGTAACATACATACATACAAACAAATCTTATTTTGTTTGACTGCTGCTTATAAATATAACACTTAAAAGGCGCATGTAAATATACAGACACTTTACTATATTAGGGGTCACTAGCGACCTGATGCATTTTAGGCGAATAAATGATCATAAGGAAATCATTTAAAACTATTTTGGCATATTTTTAGTAGTAAATTGTTGAGGATGAAATTAATCCTCTTTTTTTGTCATTCTTTTTCTCACCGTGAAAACCCAGTCGCCACATTGTACACAATATTGAATAAAGATGCTTACAAGAAATTACCTATACATTCGGTATGTAGTGTGAGCTCCCATCCTGTTCCACCATATCATTAAATACCAAAAGATACACGTTTTTCTACTAAAACCCCAATTGCCAACATATTCAGAAATGTCTGCATTGTTTTTATCATACACCTTGCTGTCGTTTTATGTTTCAGCAATGGGTTTGACCACTGACCAGTACCACTACCAATATTTTTAAAACTCCTGAAATGTGTCTTCAGCAGTTACGGAATTGTCCCTGTTTCTCCTTTTAGCCTTGTTTTTTTCCTTCAATCCTCTCTACTGGTATTCCTTTCTCACACCACTTATTTCTTCTCTTAGACCTCTGTTCTTCCTTTTATCTTTACTCAGTACCATTGCTACTAAGATGGCAGTGGACCCTTACTGGAAAATCTGTAACTCTCTTCCTACTGAATTCTGGAAGACTTACCTTTTTAACTTGACACATCTCATGCTTTCGGCTTTCAGTATAAGTGGATATATCAGTGTTAATGTTAACAAATGGATGTTCTAGTACATATCTGGTTGTCTGGTGGTGAAGGATGTGATTGATTCACCCGTCTACTCTCTCTTTTTAATTTAGCCAGAGTGGTAGGCTGCTGTCTGCTCTTGAAGCCTATCAGAATCTTTAAAAGTGGATTTAGAAAGTATTCAGATACCTTCACTTTTTAAACATTTTGCTATGTTGCAGCCTTGTGCTAAAATTAGGGCTGGGCGTTTAATCGAAAAGTAATCGAAATCGACATTCAGAACCTATAATCGACCAAATTTTTCCAGGTCGATTATTTCGATTACTTTCCCTTTAAAAACACTACCGCATGTGGAGTCACGTGACCCCGCTCCGTTACGTTATTCCGCCGACATGTCGAGCATGGAGAGCTTAAACACTGACACATCTGAGCAACAAGAGCAGCTTGTATCAAAGAAAAATGCAGTCTCCGTCATTTGGACACATTTTGGCTTCAGTAAGGATGACATCGAACAAAATGAAGTCAGATGTAGACACTGTAGAAAAACAGTTTCGACGCCCAAAGGTAACACCACCAATTTGTTTCAACACTTGAAGCACAATCACGTTACTGAATATGAACAGTGCATGGCTCAAAAAAAACAAAGAGACTGACAAGCGCCCAGCAACAAGTGCCTCTGCAAAGCAGATGTCGATAACACAAGCGTTCACAAATGCCACGCAGTATGAGAAGAGTTCAAGGAGATGGAAAGAAATAACCAATGCTATTTGTTATTACATTGCAAAGGATAGGACTCCCTTGGCTACAGTGGAGCGAAGCGGGTTTAAACACCTCGTTAAAACTCTCGACAGAAGATACACTGTGCCATCGCGATCACATTTTTCTAAAACTGCGCTGCCAGACATGTACAAGACATGTTGTAAAAATGTAGCTGCTGAACTGAAAAATGTTCAACACTTTGCAGCCACATCTGATCTCTGGTCAAGTAGGACGATGGACCCATTCTTGAGCCTTACTTTGCACTACATTGATGACGATTGGAAGCTGTGCCAGAGATGCCTTGAGACGGCATATTTTCCAGCCGATTACACGGCAGATATGATTGCGCAAGGTATGAAAGATATGCTTTCTGGATGGGACCTCGCGGAAGAAAAACTTTCAGGCATTACGACAGACAACGGTGCTAATGTTGTCAAAGCTGCTGCGCTTAATGGATGGTTACGGCAGCAGTGTTTTGGACACCGACTACACCTTGCAATTGGTAAGTACATGTCAGCTTAATTAAATATATATATATTTATTTGTTCATAAAGCACCTTTATAAATGTTACAATATGCTTGATATTACAATGTTATAATGTTAAGTTCACATTACAATGTAACAGAACACTACATCATTAAAGTAAAAATCATTGTGTTGTAAAAATGTGTTGTTAATCTGATATTATTTAAGAAATATAAGAGGCTCATTAATTTTGGTACTGTTAAAGCTTCAGGTATAAATATTGTCAATAATAAAAAAAATTATTAATTTTGTGTGTTTCAGAAAATGGATTGAAAGATCAACGTGTGACACGTGCAGTGAGGGTGTGCAAAAACAGTCAGTGCTTTTTCCTATAGCTGAAAAAAAGAAGGCATTAATGAAGGTGCAACAAGAACTGAACCTGCCACAACACAAGCTAAAAACAGCATGCGTTACCAGATGGGGATCGATGCAAATGATGATTGCAAGAGTCCTCGAACAAAGGAAAGCTATTACACAGGTCCTTTCTGAAGACAAAAAATCCAGGCACCTTGTTCCATCGTGGGCTGACCTGGATGTCTTAGAGGCTGTCAGCAAGGCTTTTTCCCCCTTGATGGAGTTCACAGACGCCCTATCAGGGGAAGAGTATGTGACCATTTCATTTGTAAAGCCTGTACTGCACATCCTCAATTCACGAGTGCTTGCTGAGGAGGAAGATGATGTGGAGCTGACTAAAACTATCAAAACCAGCATCCTCAGGTACCTTAAGGAGAAGTACTCAGATCCTATCACAGAAGAGCTACTGGACACAGCCAGTTTTGTTGATCCCAGATTTAAAGCTACCTACATTTCTGCTCACAATGTCCCCACCATTCAGGAGAAAGTGAAAACAGAGATGGAGAAGATGTCAGAAGCTGAAGTCTGCAGAGAAAGTCAGATTACAGAGACTGCAGAACCAACAACTTCATCAGCAGTAGCAAAAGAGGTCATTAGGAAGCTTTTTTAAAGGGAGTGAGGCAACACCTTCAGCAAGTTCAGCTACACCCACTCTGTCACTTCAGCAATCGCTAGAAGCAGAGATGAGCAGCTATTTGGTGTCCCCCATGCTGAATAGTGAGGCAAATTCACTGGACTGGTGGAGGAAGCATCATGTACACTTCTCCACTCTAAGTAAGGTGGCAAAAAATTCTCTGCATACCAGCTACTAGCTCCCCATCATAGCGGGTTTTCAGTTCGGGCGGAAACATTGTTACATGCCTCAGGTCCTGCCTGAAACCTGAAAAGGTTAACATGCTCGTGTTTCTTAGTAAGAACTTAGAGTAAATTCATGTTCATATAGTGACATGACAAGATCGCTAAGATCACCTCATGCAACAGTGTTCAGAGAGTTCTATTTTCATTACAACAATCTGTTGTTTACATTGATACATTGCACATTAAAATATTTGTTTACAGAAGATGCAAGAAATGCACTGTTTAAAATATTATTTACAGGATATATAAAAATTATTTTATTTAGAAGAAATACTGCTTATTTTCTACTTTTAATAAGAAAAACATTGAAAATAATTTATTTTGTTTCCAATGTGAATTTCCCATCGGGATTAATAAAGTATCTATCTATCTATCTATCTATCTATCTATCTATCTATCTATCTATCTATCTATCTATCTATCTATCTATCTATCTATCTATCTATCTATCTATCTATCTATCTATCTATCTATCTATCTATCTAAAAGTGCAAGTTATTTATTTTTACTTTTTTTATAAGAACAAAGTGACTGTTTGTTTTAGGCAATGTGTGCTTTGATTTCAGTTGTTCAACATTGATGTTCAATAAATAATCACAGATAGTAGATAGTGTGTTTCCTTCAATTATTTTAAAATCAAGTAATGCACCCTTCATTCAAAAATCTCTCACTTGTAATATGTGAGCATATTTACTGTACAAAACTTGTCAGTGAACTATGAGGGCAAAAAAAATAAATAAATAAAATAATCGTTCATTAATCGTAATCGAGTTAAAATGTTCAATTAATCGAGATTTTGATTTTAGGCCAAATCGCCCAGCCCTAGCTAAAATTCATTTATTTAATTTTCTTGCTGTGGCTGGGCCACTCAAGAATATTGTCAGAGTTTTCCCTAAGCCACTCCTGTGCTATCTCTGCTTTATGCATAGGGTCATTGTCATTTGGAAGGTGAACCTTCACACCAGTCTGTTGTCCAGAGCGCTCTGCCATTCCCCTGCTTTACCACTAGAATGGTACTGCACAGGTAATGAGCACTGCATACTTTCCTCCAGCCATGACAGTAATCTTGGTTTCATCAGACCAGAGAATCTTGTTTTCTACAGTATGAGAGTCCTTTTGCAGACTCCAAGTGAGCTTTCATGTGTTTCTTAGAGAGGAGAGGCTTCTCTTTATTCACTCTGACAAAACACCATATTAGTGGAGTGTTACAGTGACAGTTGTCCTTCTAAACGTTTCTCCCATCAACACATATGTTCTCTGGAGATCTTCCAAGAGTGACCATTAGGTTCTTGGTCACCTCTTTTGCCATAGAACTTCTCCCATGATTGCTGGCCAGGTGGCCAGCTCTGGGTAGAGTCATAGCTGTTCAAAACTTTTTCCATTTAAGGATTATAGTGGCCACTGTGCTTTTGGGAACATTCAATGAGCCAAATTTCAAATAAATACTTGTGGCAGTTATATTTCAGAATTTTTTTTTATTTTTAATCACTTAGCAATATTTCAGTATTTTTTTTATTTTTAATCACTTAGCAATCATTTCTAAAATTTTGTTTTCGGATTTGACATCTTGGGGTCTTAAGTGTTGCTTGAAGTAAGGAAAAATGCATTTAAATGTTTTAGCATAAGGCTGAAGCAAAACAAAATGTGAAAATAGTGAAGGGGTCTCTCAACATCTTTCTTTGGTGGACACCAATGAAATGAGGTTTGTTTTTTGTTTAGTTTTATTCTAAAACTATTTTTAATTGTGTATTTCTGCTTTGTTTGGACTCAACTCATTAAAAATGTATTCCTAAATGCTAGCAGGAGCATAGGAACAAACATTTGGGTCTGTATTTTTCTCTTGGAGTGTGTCATAAATGTATGCATCACAATGTTGCACTGCAGGTGAAAGGATTTCTGATTTGCCCACAGACCTTTGCTATTGCTGGTGATGGGATATTACATGTTTTGTGACCAAAAGGCGGAACCCCAGAGCCCCAGAATCAAGACACAACTGTATGTGCACAGTAAAGGGTTCAAGCAAAGTGAATTTTATTGAACAAAATAAATTTTTTCAGGTTCTTTTTCCAAATCAAATACTCACATGCACAATTATAATAACAATTCTTAATTCAGGCAAGCCTCGCCTTCTAGCTCCCAATTCCAACTTGCCTAGATGAGGCCAAGCAGCTTCTTTTATGCCGGACCTGGTTGTACTTCCAGTTCCAAATGATTACACTATGGAAGCACTTGTGGGTCATATGGAACTTTCTTAAAATGTGTGAATCCATTCCCCACTACTTCCCCTGGCGGCACCCACATACCCTTGGCAGGGTTGTCCACTAGTAGTACAATTCCCAAGGTTTCCTGCATGTACAGTATACAAATGGGAGCTCTACCTGAGGGATGCTGTCATCTGGCGTACTGGGGGGTACTACATGGCCCCAAGAGACAGTTCCTCCTTGTCCTTCCATGATATTTTTCTGGCCATGAAAGGTACTTGCAGCCAACCCGGACAGGACACATGTCCATCCAGATCCTTCCCTTATAGTGTTCCTTTTAAGTAAGGAAACACACTCCTTCCTGGTCAGGATGCCAGTGCAACCACCTTGGCACCTACATATCCACATCTTCAGCTGAGCATTGAAGGACATAGCATTCAGTCCCATGATGGGGTAAGTCTGTTCCACAAGCAGCGGAGCATAGTGTCCATCCAGGTCCTTGCCATATGGTGCCCCATCTGGGTAAGGACGCACTCTCCCTCTTGTTCGGGATGCCAGTCCATCCATCTTGGTACCTACAGTTTAATTATCTCAACATCCATACCTGTGTAGAAGCATATATTTTTAACAGAATTTATAACCTTGATTTTATTTTGTTTTGTTGAAACCAATATTTGCTTAGTGATCTACGCATCAAGTAATATCATTCAAACTTGTGTGATCCATGTGCATAAACATTTTGATATTGCTATATTAATTTACATTGCAAATTCCTAAGCTGTCCAATTGTTTGTTGATGTATTTTTAAAATTGAATTCTTCATCTTGAACAACTTCATTAAACACATTGAATTCTGAAGACCAGAATTAGACCTTTTATGTGGTCTTCTATTTTTAAGACTAAAGAGCCTGTCTGAGTAGGACAGGATCTGCTGTGCAGGGATGCACACTCAAGCTTATTTTATTATACTGACTAGGCCTGCTGACAGGACTCCAGATGCATTGTTTCTAGCAGATTATAATCTGTGAAGAATATCCATTGATTTGTAATTCAGAGTTTTATAATATATCCTAACAATTTATTTTACTTTTTAAATACTTCTGAATTATGTGTTGCACCATGTAAATCATCATTTTTATTTGAGGACCAGTTGTACTATACATCTAGTAACTATAATTAATGCTCTCAAAGTTAATAGGTGTTGTAAATATAGTATGTGGGTTATCTTATTTGATTGTAAATAATTCATTTTTAAGTTGATGTGAAAATGTATTTAAATTCAAAGTCTTAGGCTTGTGGTTTCATGAATGGCAAAAAATTGCAATATTGTAATAGGTACATGAAATCTTAATTATTTTTGTGCTTTTGTGTAAGTGTTAGAAACTAAATTAAATACAGGAAACACTTTTTTATTGCACTTTTTAAAGACAATGTAGAAACATAAAGCCTAATGTTCATTAACAACACTTACAAAGGAGTCAATTTTGAACAAATATGTCTCATTAGATGTGTTAATTTTATTAGACCTTAGTAACAAATAGAAGAAAAATGCATTCACTTTTTTAAGACCTGCAACCGGCGTCTTTCCACATCCTGAGTACTACCAGGGGAGCAACAAATATAAAAATAGTATATTTTTCTTAACAATTGGAACACATGAGGGAGAGAAGAATAAAGAGAAGTAGGGAGAGAAATGAGAGAAGTAAAACACATATAAAGGCCGGTGATACTTTTGGGTCAACCTACAAAAAAGAATTATCTGTTTAAAAAGTGGTGTGGCTCGCCTTTTTGACATCTCCCCATTTTTACTAAAGCACTCTTCTTTCTTACCTATTGTCTCTCTCTGCTTCTCTGTCTGTGGCATCTTCTTCCGTCCAGTGAAATTTTGTGGCCAACCTCTCATCGTGATTCTAGATCCAGAGAGCCATTCTTGTACACAGCAATTTTTAACCGCGTTCTGGGATTACTTTCAGACTGGCCCCAGTCTAAGTCACCAGTCTAGAGCTACCTCTGGTGGCACCTGGTCTATCTAGTTTATGCACCCTTGGGTCCATAATATAGATCTTAAATGGGTCTACTAAGCTGCAGCTTGCCATTTAATTATTACATAATTTGTTAGTGGAGCTAAAAGAAATTTTTTTTAAGCCCCAAGAATCACTTGATGCTAGCATAAATTTATTACAAAATCAATTATGTCAATGAAATTGTTTATTTACTATTCTGTCAAACAAAACTGTCTTTGTTTTGCAACGGGTATGTTTTTTCATTATGTTACCTTCTGACCCATTTGGTGTATTATTTTTCATTTTCTGTTATGTTTACAGAGACTTCTCCCTATTATTACTTTGGGCTGAGATTTCATTGTGACATTCGTTACCGTGGCCATTTATGTCATTTTTTGGTCTAATTACATTTGGGGTGAAGTAAAAACACATTTAATGGAAAATGCTGCTTATCTTTAATTGCTTAAAAAATCAATAGCTACCGTGCTCTTCTCAAAAATAGTCCAAATGGAAACCCACATGAAGGCACTGAAGTGCGAAGATGAAACATCACAACTAGGAACTAGGAACTCTTGATTATTCAGAGAGCAAGTGAATGTAGAAAGATTTATATTAATTTGGATTGCTAGAAAACTTAATTTGAATTGTCAAAAAATGTGTGCTGTTTCCAATAAGAGCTTTCTTATTTAATGTTCAGCAACAGCTTCTGACAAAACCTTAATCTGGAAAACATTAGATATAGGAATATTAAATCAGGGGTTTACTGTATTTTAACACCATGGGGAACTCACTGTGCTTTTAGATCCTCTTAACACATGTTGTCTTCAAACATTGCAGGCCTGTGTTTCTTGTGAGTCCATGCTTGTACATAATTTTCCTGCCATCAGTAATTTTTTCTCATATGATTCCTCAACCTTCTGGATGTAAAGATTTTAATTATTTGGTTACTTTTGTATGGATTTACATTATGGCATGATATAAATTAATATTTTTTTTTTATTTTAATTTGATGCAATCTTGTTTTTGCTCAAGGACACAACCGTGAGTCACTAAGTACTGGAAACCAGAGGTTGCATTGAGTGACATCATTAGAGTGACATTATTTAAGATGGCTGCTCAGTACATTCACTGTCCGACTTTTACTACTTTTGTGCTAGTTAAAGTATGTTAACTTTCAAATTATTTTGCAATAAATTCACATCTTTCTCTTGACTTTTGATTTATGTCCATTGAGTTTTGACTTTAGACTTGCTTTCCTGGTTTTAACAATACTTGATTATTGACTTATGATTCATCTTTCTTACTCCTTTTCAAAATTTTCCCAGTGGTTTGCCATTTTTCAACTCTTGGAGATTTTATAAAACTCTCAGTTTGTCAGTTTTTCACACTGCAGCCCATCGTTCCCAACCAGGTTTTCTTTTTTCAGTTTATGTCCTTTTTTAAGTTTTCATAGCAGTATAATTCTTTACAAACTGATGAATATCTGACAATAAATCTTAATATCAGATGAACCCACAATGCTGATGTTGTACGCTTAAAAAAATTGCTTTATTTAATATTAAATGTTTTTTTACGGTAAGTGGTTGCACAAATTTTTTTCATGTAAACTCATGAAAATTTATCATTAAGTTTTATTTATTTCAGCAGGCTCCTATCAATTATGGAGAATCCACTGCATCCACTTAATAGTATCATCTCCAGACAGAAGAGCAGCTTCAGCGACAGACTGCTGTCACTGTCCTGCTCCACTGACAGATTGAGGAGATCGTTTCTCCCTCAAACTATGCGACTCTTTAATTCCACCCAGAGGGGTAAACGTTAACATTCAACATTATACATAGTTATTGTCTGTTTTTCTGTTTTTCACCTGCATTGTTATCATTTTTTAATTTAATATTATTTATTGTATCAGTATGCTGCTGCTGAAGAATGTGAATTTCCCATTGGGATTAATAAAGTATCTATCTATCTATCTATCTATCTATCTATCTATCTATCTATCTATCTATCTATCTATCTATCTATCTATCTATCTATCTATCTATCTATCTATCTATCTATCTATCTATCTATCTATCTATCTATCTATCTCTATTTGGTGTTTAGTAGTATCACCTCAATTGTTTTGAGAAGAGTTTACTACAATTAGTTTCATAATTGCAGCTCACTCAAAAAAATAAATTTTAGATTTAAGATTGCCTTTTCCTACTACTAAATACAAAATCATCTTTGTGATTTTTGCTGATTTTTCACGATTAAACTAATACTTGATGGAAGCTGGGTTTTTCTGAACATCTATTAGTAACAAATTATTGCTGCATAAGTTGTCTGCAGATAGCACAATGAATGTCTTTTCAGTCATTTAGCTAATAACAATAATAATACATTTTATTTATATAGCGCCTTTTCCATGCTCAAGGCACTTCACAAAGTTTAAGAAAGAACGGCAGGGTATATAGTATATAGCATTGTACTAAACCAGATAAATAAATAAAGAAGTGTAAGATAGTAAATTCAGAGAAAAAGCCTAACAGACAACATAATTGATGGTCTCGCACACACGCAGGTTACATGAGCATCTTGACATAGAGGTAAACTGAAAGAAGGGTAGTAAAGTCAGGTAGAGCCAAAAGCCTTCCTGAACAGATGAGTTTTGAGTTGTTTTTAAAAAGAATTCATGGAGTCAGCTGATTTAATTCATTTCAGTAGGTCATTCCAGAGTCTGGACGCTATATAGCTGAAGGCCCTGTCACCCATGAAGTGTAGATTAGTGTGGGGCACAACAAGCTTGCCAGAATCAGAGGACCTTAGTGGGCGGACAGACACATAGTGATGGAAAGGTCACTGATGTAGTTTGGCGCAAGGTTGTTTAAGGCTTTGTAGGTTATAGAATTTTATATTCAGTTCTGTAAGACACATGGAGCCAGTGAAGGTGAAGCAGGATGGGTGTTATGTGCTCGCTGCTGTTGGTTCGTGTAAGGACTCTTGCAGCCGAGTTTTGAATAAGCTGGAGTTGTGATATAAGATTAGAAGGGGTACCTGCCAGTAGAGAATTACAATAATTGATGTGGAATGTAATAAAAGTAGGTTAGGGTGATAAAGGATAAAGATGGAAACGTACTCACAAATGAGGAGAGTGTGTTGAGCAGATGGAAAGAGTACTTTGAGAGGCTGATGAATGAAGAGAACAAGAGAGAGAATAGGTTGGATGATGTGGAGATAGTGAATCAGGAAGTGCAACAGATTAGCAAGGAGGAAGTAAGGACAGCTATGAAGAGGATGAAGAATGGAAAGGCCATTTGTCCAGATGACATACCTATGGAATCATGGAGGTGTTTAGGAGAGATGGCACTGGAGTTTTTAACCAGATTGTTTAGTGGAATCTTGGAAAGTGAGAGGATGCCTGAGGAGTGGAGAAGAAGTGTACTGGTGCCGATATTTAAGAATAAGGGGGATGTGCAGGACTGCAGTAACTACAGGGGAATAAAATTGATAAGCCACAGCATGAAGTTATGGGAAAGAGTAGTGGAAGCTAGGTTAAGAAGTGCGGTGATGATTAGTGAGCAGCAGTATGGTTTCATGCCAAGAAAGAGCACCACAGATGCAATGTTTGCTCTGAAGATGTTGATGGAGAAGTTTAGAGAAGGTCATAAGGAGTTGCATTACATCTTTGTGGACCTGGAGAAAGCATATGACAGGGTGCCTCGAGAGGAGCTGTGGTATTGTATGAGGAAGTCAGGAATGGTAGAGAAGTACATAAGAGTTGTACAGGATATGTATGAGGGAAGTGTGACTGTGGTGAGGTCTGTGGTAGAAGTGACGGATGCATTCAAGTTGGAAGTGGGATTACATCAGGGATCAGCTCTGAGCCCTTTCTTATTTGTAAAAGTGATGGACAGGTTGACAGACGAGATTAGACAGGAGTCCCCGTGGACTATGATGTTTGCTAATGACATTGTGATCTGTACCGATAGTAGGGAGCAGGTTGAAGAGACCCTGGAGAGGTGGAGATATGCTAGAGGAGAGGAATGAAGGTCAGTAGGAACAAGACAGAATACATGTGTGTAAATGAGAGGGAGGTCAGTGGAATGGTGAGGATGCAGGGAGTAGAGTTAGTGAAGGTAGATGAGTTTAAATACTTGGGATCAACAGTACAGAGTAATGGGGATTGTGGAAGAGAGGTGAAAAAGAGAGTGCAGGCAGGGTGGAATGGATGGAGAAGAGAGTCAGGAGTAATTTGTGACAGATGGGTATCAGCAAGAGTGAAAGGGAAGGTCTACAGGACAGTAGTGAGACCAGCTATGTTATATGGGTTGGAGACAGTGGCTCTGACCAGAAAGCAGGAGACAGAGCTGGAGATGGAAGAGTTAAAGATGCTAAGATTTGCACTGGGTGTGACAAGGATGGATAGGATTAGAAATGAGTACATTAGAGGGTCAGCCCCAGTTGGATGGTTGGGAGACAAAGTCAGAGAGGCAAGATTGCGTTGGTTTGGACATGTGCAGAGGAGAGATGCTAAGTATATTGGGAGAAGGATGCTAAGGATAGAGCTGCCAGGGAAGAGGAAAAGAGGAAGGTCTAAGCGAAGATTTATGGATGTGGTGAGAGAGGATATGCAGGTGATGGGTGTAACAGAACAAGACACAGAGGACAGAAAGATGTGGAAGAAGATGATCCACTTTGGCAACCCCTAACGGGAGCAGCCAAAAGGAGAAGAAAATGTAATAAAAGCATGGACAAGTTTCTCAGCGTTAGAAAAGGAGAGGAAGGAGCGCACATGTGATATGTTACAGAGGTGAAAGTAAGAATGTTTCTTAATGTGATTTATGTGGGCAGAATAAGAAAGGGAGGAATCAAAAATGACACCAAGATTCTTTGCAGTAGAGGCAGGTCTGATGAAGTCACCACCAAGATTGACTGGGAAGGAGCTCATTTTATTAAGTTGCACTTTAGATCCCAATTTTTAGGAGTTCAGTTTTGTTGCAATTTAATTTTAAAGAGTTCTGCTCCATCCACGTTTTAATTTCACTGAGGCAAGTTGTGAGCTGAGAAAACTCCATCTTTAATGGGCCAGTTTTAACACTGAAATAGAGTTGAGTGTCATCTGCATAAAAATGATAACTCAGTCCAAAGCTATGAATAATATGGCCAAGGGAAGCATATACTGTAAATACAGAAAAGCAGAGGACCGAAGACAGAGCCCTGTGGTACTCCTTGTATGACTGGAGCTGTGCTGGATATGCTGTTGCCAAGACTAACAAACTCAGATAGGACTTGAACCACTGGAGGGCAGTGCCAGAGATACCCAGCATGTTCTCCATTCTGGACCAGTAGAATGTCATGTCTAACAGTGTCAAATGCTGCACTGAGGTCTAACAGAATTACAATCTGACTGCTTGCATATAAATAGCCATTCAGAAATTATGCAAGTAGTTAAGGGTTAAATAATTAAATTTCTCTTTAAACTTTATGACTACTTAATTTAAAGTTAGAAGTTTGGTAAATCCTTTATTAGTCTGTGCTTTCTGAATCTGACTTCAGTTCATTTAGATATGTAGTGATATTTACATTTCTTTATAAACTTCTTCAGTTACATTTAACTAAGAAAGATAATTACATCATTTTGGCTAACAAAATTAAACATTTGCCAGATACTTCATTAACTGCTCTATTGCAATAAGAAAAGTATTGTTTTTCATTGTATTTTCTTATCTGGACAAACTAATCACAATTTTCAAGCATTCCATGTGCATACCTGTAAAACATGTATGAAGATTAAATTGAATGTTTTTGTAGCTACCCTCCTCAGTTTTATAACAACAGCATCAATTTATTTCTTGTATAGCCCAGAATCACAAAAGGATTGCCTCAATGGGCTTTAACAGATTCTGTGTTTTGATAGAGCCCAAGCCTTGTCTCCCTAAGAAGAAAAGAAAAGAAAAAAAAAACCTTGAATGAAAAAAAATGAGAAAGAAATCCTGGGAAAGGCAATTCAGAGAGAGTTCCCCTTCCACGTAGGTTGGGTGTTCAGTGAGTGTCAATAAAGTAAGCAGAGTAAGTACAATACACAAAACAGAATACAAGCAATCTTCTTCGTAGAGCTAGATAGACAATCTATCATTGCCACCTCAGAAATACAACACGACACAAACTACTTTGCTTTTTCACTAAGAAGCTGTCTCCTATTTTCAATTACACACACGTAATTGAAAGAGCTAACTTGAACCAAATGTCTATAACTGAGGCAACTATATTTTTTCTGGCACATGTTCTACCATATTGTTGTGAATTTAAGACTGTATCCATGTCTGCCTCAAGCCAGTTTTGCATTTTTATAGTGTAGCCACTTGGAAATGTTCAGGATCATGTGATGATATCAATAATCAATTTATTTGTTTATTTATTTTTGTCAAGTGCAATCAAAAGGATTTTAATTGTAGGTTTTCAGTTCAGTGTGTAACAAAGACCCAACTGCCTTTGTAAATAATGTGATTCCAATTTAATAACAACCCAACCAAAATCATAAAAAGTCATTTTTTCTATTCAACATCAGCGGAATGTCTGTGCCAGCAGCCCTCCCACCATCAATCAGGTGTTTATTGTGGAGTGACTAGACGGAAGGCACTCTTTTCAGTAAAATGTATGTGACAGTTTAAAAGACTTAAAAATACTCTGGTCTAATGAGTCAAAAACTGAACTCTTTGGGCAGACCTCAAAAAGGCTATTAAGTGTAGATTGACAGGCAAAAATGGTAAATGAATCCATTTAAAATTAAATCTACAACATTGTAAAGTGCAGAAAAAAAGTGGGGGTCTGAATACTTTTTGAATCCACTGTATATACTATATACACTATATATACTACTGTATATACTATACTGTATATAATGGGCAGCACAGTGGCACAGTGGTAGCGCTGCTGCCTCACAGTAAGGAGACCTGGGTTCACTTCCTGGGTCCTCCCTGCTTGGAGTTTGCATGTTGTCTGAGTGGGTTTCCTCCAGATGCTCCGGTTTTCTCCCACAGTCCAAAGAAATGCAGGTTAGGTACATTGGCAATCCTAAATTGTCCCTAGTGTGTGTTTGGTGTGTGGTTGTTTGTGTGTGTGTGTGTGCCCTGTGGTGTGCTGGTGCCCTGCCCGGGATTTGTTCCTGTCTTGCGCCTTGTGCTGGCTGGGATTGGCTCCAGCAGACCCCCGTGACCCTGTGTTAGGATATAGCGGGTTGGAAAATGACTGATTATATATAATATACTTTTGATTTCACAAAGAATCTGCCAATTTATTTTTGACTGCAAGGCTCCTTTTTAACAACCATGATTATATTTTTGCCCAGATTGGTTATTCATTTCTGACAATAACTCAGTGCTGTGCTGCTGTGTGGTAACTTGTATTTTGCATGTTAGGTTGTTAATGTAGATCACTGATAATTATGCAGAGAGCATCAATTTTAAAATCATTCCTGCAACTTTTATTACAGACAATCAGTTATTAGAGCAGAGGACCCCAACATTGATGGAGATTGGAGAAAATACAACTGGCAAATGGTAAAAACAGTGCTTACCCTAGTATTATTCATGATGGAGACAGCAAGCAGATTCAGAATGACAAGTGCCAGGGTTGTTCTTCATTGATGAGGAGGGCACAGGTAATTCTAAATAAGTTACATCAAACACATACTGAATAAGCACCATATGCAGTGAGCTATCTCTCTGCTTTGCCGCATTAGTGCACATCCTACACCCGCCATGTGGTGTTTGTACTGCTTATTCTGTGCCTACATGTTTTGTCTGAATGGTGATGCTCTGTTTTAGTGTTGTCTTATTATTACAGACCATAGCATTCAATTATTGTAATGTTTCATTAGTATAATCTTATATAATGCCTACAGCATCCTCTTTAGCGTTTAAAACATTTGATGTGTTTATTGTCTGGTTTTGTTTTTGTGCTGTTTTTTTGGTTAACTCCACTGTGAAGTAAAAGACATATTCCAATATTTGTTCCTAGGGGGTACTGACTTCTTCTTGCAAAACTTTTCTTCAATGTAGCACATAACTGATTTCAACATAACTGCCATTGATTTAATTAAAATTCTTTTGTCATTATTGCTTATTAAAATAGTTCTTGTAACATATGCTTAATTAAGAATTAGTTTGATATTATTTTGGATATTCATACTGACATGTGCACTGACACCCTTCTGAAATGCAAATACTTTCCTTAACATTTAGTTTTGGTGACACTTCTAACAGATAAACATTCTGTTCAACTTAAATTATGGATTAGTTTATGGTTTCAAATTTAGCCTGAGAAACATTATTTCAGTTTGTATTATATTTGTATCAGTGTTTCCCTCAGTTACATGTCCGACAGCTGCTCAAGTTGTCAGTAGAATCTATTGAAAGCATGCATGTGCACATCACCACCAGTGCTGTGGTGGTCTGAGCAAATCTCTCACATGTTACACATCCTTGTTAAAGAATAATTAATAAATGAAAATGGTATACCTGACACTTTGGTGAAATAAGTAAAAAAATAAAATACTAAAACTTTCAAAAACAAATAACACAATCCCTAAACGCACCAAAATCATACACCGTATGTGAAAGTGCTTATTTTGCCACAATTCCAATAAGTAAATAAACTTAATTAACAACTGATGCACATAGAGAAGCATTGAGAAAAACATTAAGGTTTGCATATTTTGTTTGGAGAAGGATTATGATAGTGTTCCACGTCAAGAGGGCTGGAGGTGCATGAGAGAGAAAAGAGTATAAGAGAAGTATGAGGAGATTGTCCATGATATGAATGAGGGAGTGAGGGCTCAAGATAAAAGCAGTGTTAGGGTAACAGACGAGTAGGTCTGTACCAGGGATCTTCTATAAATTCTTACCTCTTTGATCTGGTATTGGATATGCTAAGTTACGGGATAAAAGTCCAGTCCTCCTGGTGCATGCGTTTGTACCGGTATTACACAGTAAGTACAAGATAATAACACCCAGTTACTCTGTAATTATTCAGATAATTACATGTTAAGTACAACATAATTAGGGACACCTAATCTAATGTGATACCAAATTTTCTTTGTATTGTAACTTTTTATTATAATTAATTTTTGACATTTAACTTGAGATGTGATGTAAATATACAGCAGTATGGTTGTGACTGTAAAAAATGCTTTTTTTAATGGTTCGTTTGCCCCCAGCCTAAATGAAAGCTCTGCCTATCATCCACATGTCTTCTTTGGACTGGTACATACATTTTGTAAAGAGACATAGGCTGTGTGCTGTAGATGAATATGAAAATGCTGATATTTACTGATATGCAACTTTCTCGTCAAAGGTTTTCATTTCTTTGTTACATTAAGACTGAAATTTCACTTGGATCACCATCACACTTATGGATCTTCTGGTTGTATTCATTATATAAAATCTTTTCCTTAAAATAAGCAATTATTTGTGACAGGACAGATTCCTCACTCTTCCTCCTGAATCCAGGACCTTGGTGCAAATTATATTAGAGAGGCTAAGATGTATAGCGTGAACATATTCTTTTGTTTCGTTTTAAAAATGGTCATTACCAACCCAGTCTACCAGTCTTGAGAAACTGTCCTCAACTTTGATTGCAAAACTGAAGAATTGTATTAACCAAAATACCTGCACAATCTCCAATACTTTAGCAACAAAATTTTATTCAAATACCAATAAATCCGTTCTATAGTTTAAATATAAATAACATTTTCATATTAATAACAAAAATATTTCCTAACACTTATTATAAGTCACATATTTCTACAGTGACCTCTGTCCCAAGGTGCTTTGCAAATAAATAGCACAGACACGCTCAAGGTGACACAGTAAGTAGGAGGTACAGATTGAACCAACAAAGATATGTGAAATGTTTTTGCCACAAGCCAATGATGTAAGGCTATAATGAAATCATGGAAATCATTCAAGCATCCATTTAATACTCTAATTAGTCACTCATAACAGATTATTCTGGTCAAAAGCAAGAAGATGTATTGGGTTAACCTATTTAGTGAATTGAAGTCATGGCAGCAATGCAGTACTTTGTGTGAGCTATAGAAAACTGTGGTATACATTATGTGTCTAAGATGGCTTTAAACTAATAAAAATACCCTTTTCTTAGTAGGCATTTGTAGCCTATTACCTGGGCCTGCTTTTGCAGTAGATTCAAAAGACTCAAATGAAAACGAATCCTCAGGAGATGTCATTATTTCAGAAGAGTCCAGGTCTGGGCATCCTGTGATCTAATTCTTCACAGGTTCCACAGGATTAGGGGCCCATTCCGAGCCGGAAATATTGGCAATATATAAATCTGTTTTCTAGCAGCCTTACTGTCCCTATAGACCTGAGCAACTGAGTGATAACTGCTCATTTTCTACAGTTGAAATGCAATTCTTTTCCTCAACTACTGTAGGGAATTACTTTAGACAACTTACTGAGAAAATATCTTCCATGTGTTGAGGAAAGGAACATATTATCTATTCCTGTCAAATAAAAAAGAACTAAAATAAGAGGGTATTACAATAAAAATTAAATGCAGATGAACAAAATAGGCTCATTTCCAATTCAAGTCAGCAAATGAACTCCCTTCTTGTAGTGAACACAATAAAACAATTTCACATTAATGTTTTAGAGGCGTCAAATCAGTGAACATCTGTAAGAAAAACTGGACTGGGTTTCACTGTCAATAAAAATCATCAGTGCAGTCAAACATATTACTTAAGAGTTGTTCTTCTCAGAACATAGCAAATATTTTAGACCTAGTAGTTTACCGCAAATTTAAAATGCAAATTTTATAACAAACTCGACGCCTATTCAAATGTGTTGATTAGAAGTGGAAAGAGTACTTTTATCAAGTGAAATATGAAGCAACACACAGACGTTAGAATAGCAACTTAATCCCATGATAATCCTTGTATTTGACGTGTTAGTGGATTCAAACTTCAGCTTATGTTACTCCTCTTTAGTTGCTTTTGAAAGGAGCATTTGTACACTTTTTCAGTGATTGTTTTTCTGGATTTGTCAGTGGCATTATAAAGATTGTGATGAGAACAAGAAATTTAGCTCAACGAGCTCGTTCATCCTATTCACCTAGATTGTCTAAAATAGCATCAAGTTGAGATCTGAAAGTCCCTAAAGTTCTGCTCTTCACCACAATACTTTCAATATTTATTCCATGTCTCTGCATTTCTTTGAGTGAAGAAAAAATTCTAACATCTTAGATAGATAGATAGATAGATAGATAGATAGATAGATAGATAGATAGATAGATAGATAGATAGATAGATAGATAGATAGATAGATAGATAGATACTTTATTGTGCATAATCTGCACAAAACATGTTTGTTATGGTATTATATGTGTTTATGCATGTTTTATTGTTTCTTAAATTATTGATTTTCACATTCTTTTGTATTTTCATTGTGTTTGTAGTTGTGATCTGTGACTTTAAATTTTCTGACATATTCTGTGCTTTGTAAGTGGAGCTACAGGAGGTGGGGCCACCCTGATATTACTGCTGCTTGGTCCTTCTTTTGGTTGTACTGAATATTCAGGCAAGAAAGAGAGATTCAGAAGTGGAATATTGATCTTGTATTTGGAGGTAGAGTATTGTTATTTGGATTTTTTGTGCTTCTGGTTATTGGATTTTGCTTGTAGATTGTGCATTGGGATATTTGTTCACATTGGATTGCCTTTTAGGCAACTCCTTTTTGCCCTTTTGAAAATTTTTGTTATATTTCTGTTTTGTTATTAAATATTCTTCATTTATGAGAATACTGTGTTTGATTTGTGTTTACAAGCCAGAGATTGATAGATCTTTCCATTGTGAAGCACTTCTGATTTATATTGTTTATATTTTAAAGAAAGATACCCATTTTTGGGGCCTGTTCTGGCTGAAGCCAGCGGGTAGCAATTGAGATTTAGCTGATTTATACAGTAGAAAGCCTCTCCTGGGCTGGTCAGGGAAGCCTACTGGTTTATTTTATGGTCATTTTGGACCCCCTGGCCCACTTTTTTTTGCCATGTTTATGTCTCAAACTCACAACATGGTTTCCAACCATGTCCATTTGTTCTTGTTGAAGAATGTATTTTAAAGTAAGGGACCTACTATATTAATTCCTTTTATTTTTAAACACTTTGATCATGTCACCTCTTACTCTTGCTTAAAATGAAAAGTTTCAATCTCTCTTCATAGTTCATACCTCTCAGTTCTAGAACCACCCCAGTCTCTCTCCTCTGGAAGTCATCTAATCTGCTTTGTCCGTTTTGTAATATGGAGGCCAAAACTGTACAGAATATTCCAGTAAAGGCCTCACTAGTGCATTATATAAATTAAGGAAAACCTCCATTGGGCTGCAATCCACATTATATATATATATATATATATATATTGTGAGATATGGCCGGCTATTTATCCCGGCCAATACCCCCAGGCCGCCAGATGGAGCCCTCCTTGCAGCATGGAGCTACCCTGAATGCCAGCAGGGAATTATGGACAGTGGACTTTTAATGCACAGCCCTGCTGGATACCACAGGGGCCGTCAGGAGTCGCTGCAGGGAGGCCCAGGGATTGTTATTTGCTCCATAACCCGAAAGTGCGTCTTAATCACAGCGCCACAAGGAATGATGTGCTTCCAGGGTGAAGAAAAAGGATTTTTATCTGACCCGGAAGTGTCCCATGTCACGTGGACAGGACTATAAAAGGATTGTGGGAAATCCCAGACGTTGAAATGAGCTAGGTGGAAGGGTGGCAACATGTCATGAAGTGGAGGATTGTGATTATTTGATTATCGATTTATTAAGTATTGTGGCGAGGAGGGTGCTTTGTGCACTGTATTATAATAAACCATTATTTGGACTTTTATCTGGTGTCTGACGTCTGGTCTGAGGGTTCAAGGGGTCGACAGTGCCTCTATTTACCACAATATATTATTATATAACCAAACACCCTTTCAGACTTCCTGATCGCTTTCTGTACACTCTCTTAGTGTGGAAAGTGATGAGTCCACTATGACTCCTAGGTTGTTCTCATAAGGTTAACTTTCAATTTTCAGACCTTCCATTGTGTATTCATAACCTAACATTTGTACATTTACTTACATTAAATTTCATCTGCCACAAATCTGCCCAAGCCTGTAGGCTGTCTAAGTCCCTCTGTAACAATGTAGCTTATTCTACATAATCTGTCCTACCTAGTTCGGTATCATCTATAAACTTAACCAGCTTATTGATTGTATTCTTGTCCATGAAATTTATCAGTGTTAAAAGAAGTAGCATTCTTAGCGCTTTTAATATCACCTAATTCATGTGTTGCTTAATGTTCTCCCAAATAATTGCTTCCAGTAATTTACTTGTGATGCACATTAAGCTAACTGGTCTATAGTTTCTTAGATCAGCCCAATCACTCTTTTTAAACAATAGGATAATATTTTCAAGTATGCAGTATTTAGCAGTTTCCACAGTGTGAAGTGATTTTTGAATAATATGCATCAAGGGTTTATATATGTACCTACTAAAATTCTTAACAACTGGAGGATAAATGTTATCTGGTCCTGGGGCCTCATGTATAAACGATCCGTACGCACAGAAATGTTGCGTACGAACGTTTCCACGCTCAAATCGCGATGTATAAAACCTAAACTTGGCGTAAAGCCACGCACATTTCCACGGTACCTCATACCCTGGCGTACGCAATTTCTCCGCTCGGTTTTGCAGACTGGCACCCAGCGTCAAAGCAGTGCTACTGTTCCTGTGTGATTATCCTTTCTTTCTTAGACCCACATTCCTGACACGGCTTTATAAATACACTGAAATTAACTGCATATTGTTTATTAGTGTAATGCATCTGATTGTAATTAACCTGCAGCAATATAATGGTCCAGGGAATAGCCATAGTATTCCAAATACCATAACTGCTTTAGCGTTGTTACTCTCACTGCATCTTCTTCTTCTTTCAGAGAATTATCAGTATACAGTTTCAAGCACACGCTGCCTCAAGCACGGCAAAACGTGTCAAAGCCTTTACTGTATGGACCTCGCGTTTCAGGAACAGTTTCATCCCAAGAACTATAAACGCACTCAATCAAGTGCTCCTTGTAGAACTGTTTGTACTTATAAGTACAATTACCCCAGTGTAAACTTGCACTACAGTTATAATATTGCACAACCTGTGCCACTTTATAAAGCGCATATGATGACGATATCATTTTTAAGATGAAATGCAGCAAAATATGTTACTTATAGTATACAGATAAAAGTTTAACTTCATTTAAATAATCTGTATTGTTAATAATTAAACATGTGAGGACACTGTGCCGCAGCACTAGCTAGTTCACGGATAGCTCCTGCCTTGCGCTGTATTATTGCTGGTGATGACGCGACACTGGAAGGATAGACGGATAGAATAATTAAACATGTACTACAAAGATATTTCAATGTTCCTTAAAAGTTTTGAAGAATCGCCGTTCTAAGCTTACAGATGGCATAACGTCTATTACAGAGCTGATTGTGTGGCAATTGGGTATTTGGAGAAAGAAAAGTAAGGACAGGAATTGGAGGTTAGTACGTTTGAAAGAGACAGTACTTCTGTAATAAATTATTTCATCGAAGGTCGCGCATGGCGCTGCAAGCCTCTTGCGTGAGATATGAACAATCACTGCGCCACTGTGTTCCCATGTTTAATAACATACTTTCATTCCTATCATCATGAAAAAGATATCACGTATACATCTCAGTATTTTAATTATTCAGAAAGCTGTAATATCACGAATGTAATGGATTCTGTGTCCTGTTGGAGAAAGAGAAAGAACGGAAGCACGTAGTGATTCACACACATAGAGCACATAGAAGATCAAACACAGAACAAAGCATTTTAACGTGCTACTTTAGTTACGATGGGATTTGAGAAACTAGTAAAATAAACGATTTTAAGATGAAGTTTATGATGTTCTACTTTAATGACAAAATAAACTACGTGATTAAAGTGGAAATTTCGAGATTAAAGTTGACATTTCATGCTTTTTTCCCACTGTGTGCCTATTTTTTTTCTCTGTACCCTAATAAGCTTTCATATGACACTCAGACGGTCCGCTACGACATTCACACCGACTTTGATATGTGACAACTTCTTTTTTATTTCGGGCACTGTGCGACTTTGTGAACTTGAGCTTTCGAGTTTCTCCGACACTATGTCACTCGATCAACTTTCTTTTGTTGATTATACCACTATTTAAACCAACAAATAGTACGTTTTTCCTTTGCCACCACTTGGCATTCGCTGAAATTCTTATATTTTCCCGCGTGCTTTTCCCATTGTCCTTCAACAGAAGGCTATTTATATCGATTTGCATATTCAAACAGGCATAATTCTTGGAGGAGTTGTGGCGGGATAGAAGGTGCGTGCACGTGCGTTACTTTTCACGCTGATCGGGATTTATGTAGTGGAAGAACGTGAAAGTTTGCATATGCACAGACTCCTGCATCTGGATTTTTCTGTGTGTACGCACATTCCAGCTTTTGTGCTTACGCCATGTTATAGTGTGAGTTCTACGCATGGCGTTATACATGAGGCCCCTGGTGACTTGTTAGTTTTTAGCCTATTTAATCTAAGCAGTAATTCTCCCTTTATATTTTCCAAATCACTAAGAATCTCCTTAGTAGTCCCTGTTACATTTGGGAGGTTATCAATTCTTCATATGTATAAATTAAAATAAAATGTAAGTTCAAAGCATTTGCTGTTTTACTGTCTGTATATTCTAGGTTACCTTTACCATTCCTAATACTCTTCACCTCCTCCTTGACTGTTCCTCTGTCATTTATATATTGTGTAATAAAAGAACACAAATAAAGGTAAAGATATGGGGCACCAATTTGTGATCCCTGTATATTGTGGTACTTGATGAGATAAGGCTTTACCAGAAATACATCTTTACAGACTGGAGTCTCCAACTAAACTCAGAAAAAATGGTGCTGGTGCCGGTTATGAAGTGGATGAAGCGAAAATAGCAGAATCTGGTTCCCAAAAACCGGAAGCATGTGTCATGTTATCAGCTCACGATTATCTAGATCTACACAGGGAAGGAGGGGAGTTAGGAGGCAGCGCCAACCCCTGACTTGGGGTGGAACTACAGATTGACAAGCCCTGAAGTTGTCTCCTAAGCATACATGTGTGACAATTGAAAGAATCCTTGTGGGACATCTTTTGCCTTCACCTGCTTTGTTCAAATGGACCAGTTAAAGGCTCGACAATCCACCTTAAACACAAGCAAATGAAGCTTCACAGAGCTCTTACAAAATCCTTGATTAAAGCAATGGCATATTTTTTTTATTGGACTGCCACTGCTTTGTTTTTATTAGAATGACATATTATTATCATGCAACACAGCTGCTAGAGAAATGCAATAACCTGCTTCCTTTTCCTTCAACAGCGCATTGTAAAAATAATCTCAGTAAAAGACATTATACAAGATTCTAACAGTTATGCATATCATTATTATGTTTATTATTATTACTAATAATAATCATTTTAATTGACTTCAGGTCAATTAAAACCAACAGACACCTAAAATTTCTTTACCAGAGTCATAGCCCTCTCAAACCAGTAACCTAGCCTGACTTCTTTGCATATTCATGTGTTCTTTCATATGCTGTATGAAGGTGTGTGTATGTACTGTAAATGGACATGTATGTGTGTGCATGTGCATACCTGCTATATATTCACACTTTCACTTGAACATCATCATTTGAGAATCTCTTTTGTAATTGTACTATTCTGGAACGTTTTTCTTTTTTTTTTTAATTATGCTATTTATGTTATTCTAATGTGATGTGTTATGTTATAAGCAGCTCCAAATCCACCAAGTCAAGTTTCTGTACATTAACTACTGGCTAATAAAAGTGAGTCTGATTTTGAAATGTTAGCTTTCTTTGTCTCACATTTTGAAAGTAAAGCTAAAATGGCATGGAGATGTGTATGTAAATAATGTAATGAAGATGAAAACATGTTCAAACAAAAAGGTTTCAGCTACATTTCTCTCATCGTGATCTTTCAGACATACAGTATAAATGGACTGTGACTTCTCAGAATGTGGGCTTTCTTATGCAGGAAACTAAAGGTCGGAGTGCCATTGACTGTTCAATATTACATAAAACACATTAAGCAGTTGATTTCATTGCTTTAAACATGACACATTAATCATGTACTTGGACAAAGCTTGAAGGGGTACACTGCTGCCAGTGAACAGCAAACTACACTGCTAATCGCCACTTGAGTAATGAAACGCATTGCAGTACTGCGCTCACCTGCCAAGTACCTGACCACAGACAAGAAATTATTTTAGGAACCCATTTAATATTTTTCTTTTTATACAGAGTTTCTGCTAAGGCATGGCATACAATACATACATCTCGAAAGAGAAACAGTGCAAAAAGAACTTTCGATAATCAATGTAATACACTTCATATTTAAGATAGGCTCTAATTTGAGTTTTATTTCTATTATAGAAACACAGCAATAAAAACAGTAAATCAAGCAAGGTTATATTTCAGCAGGGTGGAGAGCTTTTTTTCCACAGGAGAAACCTCTGGAAAAACACCTTGAGCTATTTGAATGTAATTTGTGGGAATCCCTAACATGTTTTTAAAATGGAAAGTTTCTGTTAGCCCTCTATTTCAGAATTGTAACTTATGCTGCCATGCAATCATCTGTCATAGCACTAATGCTATTAAGAAATGCAAACCACCAGGTGCAAAAACACAGTGGGGAAGAAGGTATTTATTAAAGCTGAAGACTAGCCAATTAGAAGACCTACTTTTTAAGGTTCTTGCATCAGAAGGATTATTTATCCAGCGATAGTAAAGTGTGCAGTTCTTTCTTCTTTGTCATAAAATGTTTTAACCTATCCTTTCTGTTTTTTTTAATTTTTCATATCAATGTTTTTAATGTAAAAACACGACCGGACATTTCATAAAGAAAACAACACCATATACTGTACAGTTTTGAAAAGCTTAATGATCAGACGAGGAAGACTATAGTAAATAGTGTTACTTTTCACAGCACCTGAGATTCTGGCTGAGATGCTATTTTCATTCATTTTGTAGGGTCTACCAGTGTTTTTGTGAGTTTTCCATCCCTTTAATATCTTCTTACTGTTCAGATATGCTGATGGTCAGCTCTACACTGGCCCATTGAGTATGGCTGTGCACTGTGACAGACTGGCATCCAGCTCACAGATGTTTCTTACTTTGAATCCATTGCCAAAGGGAAAGGCTCAGGTACTCCATTATCATAACTTGAAAAAGGGTTTAGAAATGGCATGGATCAACACTATTGACTGAGTAGAAGACATCTTCCAACTTCTACTAAATTTGTGTTTTCTCCTTTTGTACTAGACTACTGGAAATATCATTAGCATATGGAAAATTAAAAATATGGTGTGAGAAGCCAATTTTTATTTTCTTTTATAGTAACATTATATATAGTCTATTTCATTATTGCTTATGTAAATGAACTAAATCAATACTTCGTTAGAACATACAGGATACACATTGCAAAAGTGGATATTATTAAGTGAATAGAACGTGAGTCTCATTATTTTTATTACTATTTTTATTATATTTGTTTATCATTTCAATTTGTCTAGGTCCTGACCAGGGACCTATGGTTTAACCCAGCACTTTATGAAGAATGTGAAGTTTCCATCAGTGTAATCTCCTGTACTACTGGGGGTGTATGGCATCCTGGCAGCTCCTGCAGATTCTTTTCAAATCCTTTCTTGATGGTATCTAGAGTCCTGACCACTACAGGCCTAATTCTCTCATTTTTGTGCTCCACAATCTGCTAATTATCTATCTCCAGATCTTTTGGTTTTTGGCTTCTTTGAGTAAGGTGTTGTGTTTATCTGGGACTGCTGCATCGATTTTCTTGTGATAGACCACTATATCAGGACAGTTAGCTGTAATGGTACAATTGGTTTGCACTGCTTTGGCCCATATGATGGTAGTGTTTCCAATGTTGACCCAAGGTGCTGGCATGTACAGGTGCCATTTATCAGGCCTTTTTTCACCAGGTGCACAACAAATCAACCAGTGCAGATAACAGACAATGGTGTTATGCCAGTTCATGTATTCAGTAGAAGCCAGCATTGTACATCCAACGATAATATAGCTGGTTGTCTCCTCAGCTCTGATGGAAAGTCTGCACTTTCTCTCAACCTGCTTCTTCAAGATGTTCTGCTGATGGTACCTCATGTTCAGTGCCTGATCCTGACCTTTAAAGAGTTCTTTATTATTATTATTATTATTTTAACGGTTTTGCTTGTTGCTTAACTGCATTGGTTGTTGTTTAATGAACAATCAATCACTAGACATTTAAGTTTCAAGCAAAGAATTTACATATTCCAAATAGCATTAATGTCCCTTATAAATCGATAAAAAGACTCCAAAAAAGCCTAAATGCCTTTCAGAAAGTATTCAAATATCTACTCTGTTCAAATGTATCCAACTCCAGGCTCCCTAAATGCATAGGAGTTTTTTATGCTTTGCTTAAATAAAAGCATTACTGTTGTCCTCATCCGTAGTCCGGGGCTATTTCTTGTATTGCACCCGTGACCCTAAATAGGATTAAGTGAGGCAATGTTATGCTATGCTTTAAATTTATAACTTGACTACTACCATGACAGAAACTAAACAGATCAAATTTAATAATTATTTTATGGTGTTGGAAGAGCGTTACTTTATCTTTGATTTAATGTGTCCTTTCAATAGAGATTGATACAAATTTGAAAATAATGGATCCTATACACCATAAAGTAGTGAATGACTTCAGGAATTCAGGCCTTTTATGGATTTTTGTTTACACCCCAAGTCCTTACCCCATAGGTTGTCTAGGACATGTTAATATAACAAAATATAAATAAACTATTTTGTAACTTAAAATATACTCTATATACCTTATAAATACTTTTTTTTTAATTAGACACTCTTGACCTTCTGTCATCAGTGGCTGCCTTGTGAATGGAGACAATGTATGCTGTATCTTAAATTCAGGCATTTTCTTTTTTTCCCAAATATCTGTTAATGCATTTACATTATGCACTGAGGGGCCACTTTATTATGTACACCAATCCTCTGTGATATCAAGTTGCCTCTCACTTCTATTCTCAGTCTGAATTAACTGGGGTATTGGCTAAGCAAAGTATACAAATATGTTGGCCTATATTGACATTTCTGTTTTCAGTAGTGGGTGTTGCACTAAAAGTGCTGCTGCCTGACAGTAAGGAGACCTGAGTTTGTGTCCCAGGTCGTCCCTTTGTTCTCCCCATGTCTGCGTTGACTTCCTCCCACAGTCCAAAGACATTCAGATTAGGTGGATTGGCAACGCTACATTAGCCAAATAAATAAATTTAAATGTAAATTGTCTATAGTATGTGTGTTTGCCCTGTCCTGCCTTGTGCCCTAGGCTTGCTGGGATAGGCTCCAGCAGTCTGCTAAGGATAAAGCAAGTTTAGAAAATGGGCATTTTCATTAATTGCATACTGCAAATTAACTATACAACTTGTTCTGTGACATGTCAGCGATGCTGGAATAAATTTATATTTGAAGACTAGGGAAGCCACTGCATTGTGTTGAATTCACTAACAAGTTCTTGAAACCCTGCAAGGACTTTCCTGTCCTTACGACTCTAGCATTTTCCTGCTTAATTCACCCTAGGTCACACAGCCGGTCTAAACCGATGCACCCTATTGGTAAATGTATTCAGATAGACAGATATACTTTATTGATTACGGACCAAAACAGCAGTGCTATGCTACCATATGAGCACAACATTTAAGTGATATAATTGTGTCTAAGCCATGAAAATAATCCTGTAGAAATTAAATCTATGTATTCCTAGTTCAAGAGAACCAAAATTCATAAAAACACACTGCACACCATTACACTGTCATGAGGCTTTTGCCATTCCCTCAGTCTTCCATTAGTTTTAATCAGCAAAAGCTGGGATTCAAAAGACCAATTGCTGTTTTTTCCAGATATCCAATATCCAGTGTTTGTCCAACTTGGCCCAATTCAAATGGACTGTCTTGTTTTTTTTTTCTGGCAATAATGTAACTCGGTTAGGTCATTGACTACCACACCTGACCCATGTCAAGGTAAAGGTTTTGCATTCAGATATGTGGCACTCATCTTTTAAATGACTGCTGTCTGTCTGGTACTCTAATCAATTTGCCAATGTTTCTGACTGAAGGTCCATTTTCAGCTGGATGTTTTTAGGGTAGTAGCCCATTCTTGGTACACTAGTGACCCTGTTGTGTTAGAAAATCTACCCAGGTTGCTCTGATGTTCATTTCCATGCTTTTCATCTGATGAGCATATTCTATGCTATAACTGAGATCTGCTTACTGAAAAATGCCATGGTGCTGGTACCTGGTCCTACCCCATTTTTACAGAGACAAACTGCTTTGTATAAAATAGGTAGCTCAGAAAAGGTTTTGTGGCTTTTCCAAACTTTTATTAACTGGGTGATGTTTATTGCCATATATTTCATTACCCATCCCAAACAAGATTGTCAAACGCTGGAGCCTATTCTGTCATCAGTCTAACTTGGATAGAATGCCATTCTACTATAAACACTCTAGCTCATACCAGAACAATTGAGAGTTACCAATTGACCTGACACATCATAGAAATGTTGGATAAACCTGGAGAGCCCAGAGAAAACCCACAAGTAAACAGGCGAGACTGGAAACTACCAGCAGACAGCCACTAGGCCTGGAATTGAATCCAGCTGCCTGAAGCTGTGAGGCAGCAACACTTGCCACTGTGACCCTGTTCTGCCTTGAATTGAATCAATAAATCTTTACTTTATATAGCATCTTTGACAGTCTGTTACATCAGATACCACATCTATGATATGCTAATTGTACTTTTTAAGGTTTTCAGAAGTGCATAACAATCAAGTCAAGAGCTACTGGTAAACGACATGCTTTGCATTTGAATTTGACATCAAAGGCTCAAGGGAAATGTGGCATGTGGAAATGGTTTGCTTCCTGCATAGTCAAACAGTATGTGCAAGGCAATGGGGATTCGCCCCATGAAAACAGAAATGGCTTGGTTTTGCTTTACTGTTACTCTTTCTTTCTTAGAATTTTGTGTTTTATCTTTTACATGTAATATTTGAAAGGACTATGGCTGTAAAAAAATCAGAGCTCACAATGAAGATTTGAGTAATAATATACTTTATTCCCTAGTAATCCCTGTTATTCACCATACCAACAAAATTTCCTCAAAATATAATGTATTGTTTTGAATCTTGCAAACATTTAAATAAAGAGAGCTGGACATCAATCTAAAGGAAGAGATACAAACAGTGAAAATACCTGAAAAATCTAACATTGGTAGCACAAACCTTTTTAAGCAAAGAGACCCCAGATGGAGGTACACTCATATACACCATCTCATTTGCTTTGTTAATTGCCATAACATACTAATCTTTGGTATGTAACAGGAAAATTGAAGTACCTAGCAGAAAACCCATGGAGACGAGGGATTAAAATGCAAACTCCACACTCATAGCGTTCAACCTGGATATTTGAATACAGGACTTTGGATCCAGGAGGCTACACAACCATACTGCTCTCCATTGTCATATGCAACACAGAACAGCTTGTAATGAACTATTACAGCTATGAAGAGTAAAACATATTGATCTTATAAATTGTTTTATTGCGACTTCTAAAACATCTATTCTATGAAAACAAATGTCAGTAATTTATTGTGTGTTTTTTTCAGACATCCGCCTCTTGTTTAAACAGTCTCCCTATTGACAGTAGCTCTCATTAGATTCTCCCAAAGCTGAAGCTAGATTCCATACTGAGGTGCTGATGTTATCTAAAACAGATCCCTGTTTTTCTGTAAGGTAACAGATGGAATTTCAGTCCCACCCACACAATGTACATTTTTAATTTACTTAGGCAAACATAATTGTTATCATGTGTTTAATGGAGACTTCAACAGGACAGGTGCCAGGCTTCAGTGTGTGTGTGTGTGTGTGTGTGTGTGAGGGGGGTGGGGGTTGGCCCTTTGTCCATTCAAATTAAGGCTAATCAATAAAAAGAAGGAAAAAAAAGAAAATCGTAGGGAGGAATTGGCCCTTCCCAGCTGTATTAATTATCGTGTGGTTACTCTTTCTCCACAAGTTGGAGGAGCACTGACCTCACCGCACGAACAAGACTTTTCCACATTTAGACTGACAGATTTTTTTCCACATTACAAAGTTCTCCATGCCAGTACGCTGTGTGCATGCGTGTGTACGTGCGTGTGCATGTGTCAGCTTGTCTGTGGCACTGTTTCTTCTCTTTGTAGCTATTCTGGAAAAGAACAGTATGAAGAAATTTTCCAGACCTACTTTTAATAAAACTGTATATACAAAATGCACTTCAAGTGGTTCGACACTAGACACTTGCCCTTTAAAAACGCAGAACCGTGTCTGTGCTTTTTTGCATGTTTGTTTTTGTTTTAAGCATTAAGGCTTAAGTATAGATCTGTTTAAAAAAAAAAAAAAAAAACTTCCAGTACCGACTGCTGAGTCACCTCGCTTAAAATCATCACCTTACCTGCTGCAGCAACAGAAGAGTGACTCACCACAACAAAACAGAAGACTAAACAAAACAAACAAGTTTTATATTTAATAGAAGACATGATAAAATTCATAAAGATAATATAAAAAAAGCTCATCAATGACAGGAGCTGCTTGTTCAGTCCATCTGGCTCATTTGCTTAGCCAGCAGTTAGGCTGTCCCAATATCACACCCAGTCTCTTCTTAAGTGCAGAAAGGCTTTCCATGTTAGTAGCTAGTTTGTTCTTACCTCCCACTATCTGCACGCTTCTCATTCACATTTATTCCTGGCACTATTGTTATTAAAAACAACATGTATGCTGCCCACTAGACTCCTATAGCTTTAAGAAGTGGAGCTTCAGTCAGTCTTTATTATATGCTAGCCAAAGTACTCAGCATTGTCCAGGTATATTTGTATCATGAGTTAAGGTGAGAAAGCAAATATTTATATATTTTTTAAATGTTGACCTTTTTTGTCATTGCTGGCTGAAATGCTAGTGTCCCATCTGCCATCTTCATTACCCCACTATCAATTTATTTGTTCTCATGAGTCGAGAACTTGTTCTTTTTGTGTATGATTGAATTTCACAACTGCCATAACTCCTTGCTGGGAAAGAACTGTTAATGCTACTTCTTTGTATTTCCTAGATAAGTATGGTTTCACGAATAGACATGTAAACAAACATTAATAAATTGGTTGGCCTGTTAAATACTTTAAACCATGGACTACAAAAAGCATCTGCATATAAGAGGGGCCAGGAGGGTGAATGGGGTTCAGAGACACTGCTGCGGGTCTCCATACCATTACAGGAGACAGCACAGGGATGGTTTTCAATAATGTTGTAAAGATGATTTAGATTATTTAGTCAGCGAAAACTACTGCCACAGTCAGGCTAATATTCTTTGACTTTTTCACTGCCTTTAACACCATTCTGCCTCATTGACTGGGGAAACAGATCAAAGCTTTGAATCTTGATGCTCCCACAATCTCCTGGATCATTCAGGAGGAAGATGAGGAAATGGCATACCTGGGGATTCGCATAAACAACAAACTGGACTGGTCTTATTACACAGTGGTTTTGTACAAGAAGGGCCAGATCAGGCTGTACTTGCTAAGGAGACTCAGGTCTTTTGACGTGTGCAGCAAGCTGCTGGAAATGTGCTACCAGTCCATAGTTGCCAGTGTGGTGTTCTGCACTGCGGTCTCCTGGGGAAACAACTTGAGTTTAAAAGACACACAATGGCTGAACAAACTTATCAGGAAAGCCTGCCCCAGGACACATTGGAAGCTGTTGTGAAAAAGAGTATGGTGGCAAAATTCAATGCCATCATGAAAAATGCCCTCCATCCCCTCCAGGAGGTGCTGTCTTGGAGGACTTTTAGCCACAGGTTCATTCCACTATGGTGTGATAAGAAGCATCTCCGGGGTCTCTTATGATTACTTTTATCAGGCAATTCAGTGCTTCTACCCAGTGTACTCATTAAGTTTATTTTAATTAACTATTTATCAATTAATTGATTGATTTATTGGATGTATTTTCTGTCCTGTGAGTCTGCAGCTTTGTATTTTATGTTTCTCCTGCTCTAATCTAACAGTTAATTCATTCAAGATTAATTTAAAATTACTACAAATCAAGATGCTATATTGGTGTTAAAGTCTAAAATACAACTGCCTCATCATAAAATGGACTTAAATAAATGACTATTATCAAGAAACAGTTAAAGTTACTAATGCTGTACTTAATTGTTCTCTTTGTACCATATTTTGAACATCTACTCGAGAAATAGTAAAAAAATTGTTTTTCATTCTACTTCATCATGACTTACCTTTATCTCATTTGGAAAGGATATACAGGTGTTCCAAAGCATTAGCATTTTCCAAAAACTGAACGTTTTTCTTTGATAAAAAAATGTAGTGTCATTGGTACATTTCAGAGTTATTGTAGTTACCAGGGTAGAAGTTAGAGTAGCCATCTCCACTACCCCTCAATGACTTTCTCTGTCCTCATGAGTCAAGAACTTGTTCTTTTTGTGTATGATTGGATTTCATAGTTGCCATAACTCCTTGCTGGGTTAGAATCATGAACACTACTTCTTTGAATTTCTTGGTTTAGTGTAGTTTCACAAATAGATGTTTAACCACACACTAATAACTTGGTTGGCCTGTTGAGTAATTTAAGTCATAGACCACAAAAACCATCTGGAGTCATGCAGGAGGTGTTCAGAGACACATCTGCAGGCCTTCATATTATTACAGGAGACAACACCAATGGCGGTATTCAATATTGTTAAAAAGATGATTTAGTTGATTAATTCAACATTGATTTAAAATTACTACACACCAAGATGCTACAATGGCATCAAAGTCTAAAAATAAAATTGCCACATCATAAAATGAAGTTAAATAAATAACTACTATCAAGAAACAGCAAAAGTTACTAATTTTTCTGTTTCTAACATATTCTGAACAGCTACTCGACAAACAGTAAAAAAATGTGTTTTATTCTACTTAATCGAGGCTTATCTTTTTCACACTTTGCAATGATATACAGATGTTCAAATGCATTGGTATTTTCAAAAAATGTAAAATTTTGCTTTAATGAAAAATGTAGCGCTACATTTCAGAGATAATGTCTTGTGTACACAGTACAATGAAATTCTTATCTCTATGCCCGACCAACATGAAGCAGGCAACCATTCTCTTTGTCTAGTAGCATGAATGGATATTATACACGTATAATATCTCTTTATTATATTAAAAAAGTTTTCTGTCTTGTCCACATTATTCAACCTTGACCACTCCCCTCCACGCCGCTCGCCCAGTCATTACTCCTACTGTGCACATCCTCTCTCCATACTATCCCGTGACACTCTCAGGGCTAACTTGCTGTTCAATACAGTTGGTTATAATGGCAAGGTAGAAAAGCATATTATCTATTCAAGAATGTTGAATTTTAGACAGTGATAGAAAATGAGCAGCAGGAGCTGAGAATGAATGTAAAAAAAATGAACAATAAAGAGCTGCATATAATAAAGAAACAATAAAGAAAGAAAGAAAGAAAGAAAGAAAGAAAGAAAGAAAGAAAGAAAGAAAGAAAGAAAGAAAGAAAGAAAGAAAGAAAGAAAGAAAGAAAGATTGCTCAAGGGTTTGTCAACTCTACAATGCCCTTTTGGACCTGCATTTTTCTTTGAAAAGGGTATAGGTAATAAAAATTGGGATAAACAATCTTTTGGAAATTCAACAATGGCTAAACATAACCCATGATGAGACAAAGTGACTTTCTTTTAGACTAAAGCTGTAATCCAGCGAGGCAATAAAACTGTTATTCAAATTAGTAGTGTCGCAGGAGGCTGGGGGCCAGACCCAGCCGGGACGCCTGGAAGGACCGGGAGGTGGTCTATACGCCCCCCGGGACACAAGGGGGCAACCGCCCTGGATGATGAGGGGACCACGGGGATGGAGCAAGGAGGCTCAAACCCACTGGAGCCCGTGGCCACTGCCAGGGGGCACCCCGAGCGTCGTGGAGCCCGGGAGATCGACACTTCCACCACACCTGGGAAGGTAGAGGAAGGACCTTCCAGGGATGCCCGGAGTGCTTCCAGGTGCTAGTGCATCCCTTCTGCCACACCAGGAAGTGCCGCAGGAAAGGTCATCAGCAAACACCTGGAGCACATCCGGGTGAATATAAAAGGGACCACCTTCCTACAGTTGGGGAGCTAGAGTCAGGAGCTGGAGCAGGACGAAGCTCTAGTGACAGGAGAGAGAAAGGTGGCCCGAAGAGGACATTGGGAGAGACCCGTGCTGGGAGTGATTGGTGCGAGAGCACTGTGTGTTGTGTGGACTTTATTAGTGTAATAAACATGTGTTTTTGTAAAGTTCTGGTGTCTGTCTGATGGTGTTCAGACCTGCTCTCACAGTGGTTAAGAGGGTAACACTGTACCTGTGGTGTTAGATGAAATTTCACTTTGTACAAAATTTTGTGTGCACTGATGTCCTTCCATCAGGCAGCATGAGTTTAGTCCCTATATTGGTGATGGTTTTTGGGGTTCTCCCATATTAACCCGTCTCCCTGATATGCCATAGAAGCCTGCACTTTAAGTTGGACTGATACCAACACACATATAAAATTTCATTAATAATTGGGGTAACACTTTAGTATAAGTACTGTAAAGATGTATTTATTACTCATTTACTCTTATGTAGCAAGACCTTAACAAAGGCTTCTTTTGGTGGGAATCTTATTTACAACTCCATCAGTAAAGTTCTTATTCATCTGTGCAGTCTTAAGATTCCCTTACATGAAGTTTGACTCCTATGTGGCAAACCTTGTGGCGGTTGGTCACAGATGTAGCCAGTGGGACACATGTCTCTTATTGCAGCAGGTGTGCCCCATATAAGGCTCCTTCATACGTATGAGAAAACAATTTTATAATGCCAAAGTGTGACTGTAATTTTACCTTTAGCCAAGTAAGAAATGTTCTTTTTGTAATTCTTGCATGTATTGGGGAGGTCATCTATTGATATATCTATCTAAAAGTCTGGTGATCTTAGGGAACTTTAGAAAATTGGATGTTGTGTCTTCTACATTTTGTCATCAGCTGATATACAGATGTTCATTTTGACTTTATATCCAGGATAGCAATATTGACTTTTTGTGGACTTTGCCATGTCGAGCATTTAATTGTGTGCGGTGTATATTGAATCAAGGAGGGTGGGACAGTTTAAGTGTTTATTTGAACCAAATGGTATTTTTTCAATACATTGTTCTCTTGTGTTTTTGTACCTTCATTTTTGTATTTTATTTTCAGTTAGCCTTATTGCAATTCCTACATGGCTGCAACAGTTGGAAAGAAAACACATACACACAAACAAAATTGTAATTTTCCAAGTGTCAGACCTTTAATGAACATTTAGGCAGTGTTAAGCCCTATAAATTACTAGGTGCATCATAGATGCATCTCTTGTGCCACTATAACACAGGGAGAAAAAGGGGCTACATTTATGAGTATTTTTGAGGTGGGGAAATGAGCAAGCTTCTCTACTGGACAGACAGACAGACAGACAGACAGACAGACAGTCAGACAGACAGACAGATAGATAGATAGATAGATAGATAGATAGATAGATAGATAGATAGATAGATAGATAGATAGCATAGTTTCTAGATTAAAAAACACATTTTAAATTTACTTAGCCTCTGTCACTGTATTACCACATTTATGCTCTAATCACTCCTTTTGACCATTCAGGATTAGTAAAATGACATATCATTGTGATCTGCCCAAGTTCATTTATGACAGGCTGGCCAAGATAAACGTTGATTTTTCAGTATGTAGGGTCTGTAGAAAATAAATGATGCCCAACATCTTTAGACCGTTGAAGTGATATATTTATAAGAGTCATGAAGGAGCCATGAAGCCTAAACTATGACTCATACATTCAATTCAAATATGACACATTTTTCAGCATCTCCATTTATTGTATAACTAATTATTCAGTCCACACTCCCCCGACCCAAACCAGCCCACATTTTGCCCTGAGGTTTTACAAGAATGTCAAAGGAAAAGGTGAAAACAAAAGGCAGAAACAACTTTGATACATTTCTTGATTAGTTATAAATCATGTTCTGAGCTAGTGCCATCCATTGACGAGGTAAATTAAAACTTGGAAGGTCCCACTTCCTAAGTCAAGGCAGTTCCTTCAAACATCTGAAATAGTGAAAGAAATTGCCTGGATATGTTCAGTGCAGCCCCAAAAACCACACTAGGTGATAAATGAGTTCTTTCACTCAGAGTTTGTGCTGGCTCCGTCGCCAGAACAGCCCTCTGAAAGGCTACCAGTGCAGAATGTTAAATCAGCTTTTATTAACTGCTTTAAAAGGTTCATGTGGTAACATCCTTTTTTTCCAAGTGTTTAGGCATATTTGTTCAGAAGTAAGCAGTTTCTGATACTGAACATATCCAAGTGTGGCAGCAAAGACTGAAACTGTGTGATGATTGTTGATATCCAGAGTTGGTGATATATTGTGTGTAACAAACAAGTCAATACAGTAAGTACAACATCAAGCAAATCATTGGAAATACACTTTGATACTGGATGTTTTTCATTTTGTGCGATAGAAAATACAGCAAAGATAATATACTATAGTAGTGGTTAAAGGTGCTACATTAAAGGTTTCCTAACTGCTTGAAATCATTATTTATCATAAAATCTGTGTTTTCAATTTTCATCTCTCTGCATTTTCTCCAATGTAATTAGAACGTGTGTGGTGAATTGTGATATTTTTTAAACTGTCTTCTTTTGTTTTTATCAGCTGTACAATTACAGGTAAATATTTCATTCACATACATATTTTTTCTGTTCCTGATTATTCCAGCATAGATTTGCATAATCAGCAATTCAGAGCAAGTAAACTAAATACCATCATTAATAAGTAATAAAACTGGGGTAATTAATGGACTAAATCATTTTCTTAAAACTTGATGGATTTAATGTTGCATTGTTATTTGCCAAAATTCAGGTAGCTCCGGTAATTCAAATTTAGCCCAACTATTCAATGTAGTTTACGGGTGGAAACTGCTTGATTAAAGATAAAAGTGTTAAAAGCCCATGTTGTTAACTGAAAAAGGCTCTTAAAGATATTTAACTAAAAACCAGTGTATAAAATTAAAAATAATGATAGAAGCAAAATTTTAAAAATAATCTCTTTTTTAAAGGAAGGAGTGGCTGTTTATGACCGAACCCCATACTTGTCTGGATGAATTTCTGCACCTACAACTTCAGAATTAAGGATATCAATTTAAAGATCGTCAGTAATGTGAAAGCTAACAGATCTCTCAGATATTTTTATTGGATGATAAGCATTCTTTAAAATTTTACTTATTATATATTTACTTTATTATTATTAGCTCATTGGTCCTGTCAAGACTTCTGCTATGCCAGTTGTTCATTAGTTGCAGCCACAAACAGTCCAAAATGTGGCTTAGATAACTCTGGTTGTATGCAGCCTTTTCCCATCATATAACTGCAATATTATTGAAGAGATTATTAATTAGAGTACATGTTGGCAAGTAAATATACAAGCACATATTTCTGACTACAGAATGAGGAAAAAGACTAATTAAACAATTGAATCATTTAAAAGTAAGACTGACACATTTATCTGTGAAACTGGTTGGAATGAAAACCCACAGCCACAATGGAACCCCAGGACTGAACTTGGGAACCCCTGACGTACAGCATATGATGAAAATCCAAAAACAAATGCTTAGGAATACAGATATAAAGGTTATTATAAACATTTTACTAATAACTTAAATTACCGTGGGAAGCTTACTACTAATTGTGTAAAATATCTGATGGGGTTTTACCCCACTGGCCCTCAGTACAGAAGTGCTACCGCCTGGGAAATGTAATTAGATTACAGGAATGTGTGCCTTTGACTACAGGTTAAAAGTAAGTTTGACACCTTATCAAGTCAAAAAAATTTGAAAAGGATGGAACTCCGAAGGTATAGAAAGATGTCTGTGCCACTTAAATGTCTGAAAAATGACAATCTTTGAGATGGAAATCATGGAAAGTGATTTATCCAAATTATAGGATGCAAATAGAAGGAATTAGGGTTTGGGTTAATGCAAATCAAGTCAAGCACTATCTTTTTAAACATATTTTTAGAGTGCTACTGTAATTTTTCTTGTGGTTGACATTGTTATTATGATGAGAATTTTGTTAAAAAAAGTTAATGTCAAGAATCAAAAAATCATTTCAGTTCACAACAATGGTGAACTTCTTGCAAGAAAAAGAAAGTAAAATTGAATCCACAAATAAACAAATGTACTGTAATGGCTCTGACTCATGTATCAGCCTGGGGGGGTAACGTAAGCTTCAGTGCAAGCCACAGGGAAGCCTTACAGAAAGGCCAAGCCTGCCTCTCTCACACGATTACCATTCAAATGTAGCTAAAGTCATCTCTCCTGCTAAGGATAGCTGTTACAATTGTGCTTTTTGTTGATTTAATTTTACATCTTCTAAATATATCCATTGGAACAGCACTGGAGTGCACCATGCAATGCTACAGCATACATAATTGAATTCAATAAAGTTTATATTTATTAGGGGCAGCACGGTAGTGCAGTGGTAGCGCTGCTGCCTCGCAGTAAGGAGACCTGGGTTCACTTCCTGGGTCCTCCCTGCTTGGAGTTTGCATGTTCTCCCCATGTTTGTGTGGGTTTCCTCCGGGTGCTCCAGTTTCCTCCCACAGTCCAAAGACATGCAGGTTAGGTGCATTGGCGATCCTAAATTGTCCCTAGTGTGTGCTTGGTGTTTGTGGGCTGGCGCCCTGCCTGGGGTTTGTTCCTGCCTTGCGCCCTGGGATTGGCTCCAGCAGACCCCCATGACCCTGTGTTAGGATATAGTGGGTTGGACAATGACAGACTTATCTTTGTTAGACACTCTTAAGAGCCAGTATGCTATTCAATAATTACAAATTTAGTATGGATAAAATGCAACATAAATGGAAAATGTTATGTTCAAACAAAAACAGGGAAACATCATGTGATACTGTAAGTTCAGTACAAAGAAATATGCACTGTATATAATGTATAGCATTTTTTTCCCAAACTCAGCTATCTTACATTACACACCTTCTGAAATGATTCAATTCACATACAATTACAGTGAAAACAAAACATAAGTCCATCATTTGGGATAACACACACGGATGCCCCAACAATGGAAGGACCGGGACAAGAGTGTCTTTTCAGGACATTTTCTCCCCTGGACCAATAGAGGGCAGCACCTTTGGCTTACAAGGGTTTGATCATGGAAGCTCTACCCTGCTGGGGCCTGTGGCCACCACCAGGGTGTGCCTGGACATTCACTGGGGCCTGTTTGGCAGCACTTCCGCCACACCAGTAAGTTCTACCGGAAGAAGGTCATTGGACACCTTGAGTCCTTCTGGGTGTCCTATAAAATGGGCCAGTCACCACAATTCAATGGCCAAAGTTGGGAGAAAGAAGAACAAAGCCTGTATGGAGAACTTGGAGGTGAAAAGACTATGCTATATTTGTTGTCTGTTTATGTACTGGGCTGAGAAGTGGGGAGCAATAGAAACACTTCCCCATGGAGAAATAAAGCGTGTGCTGAACTTGTGTCCTGCCTGTCTGTGTCAGGTTAGGGCAGCTGTATGCGCCCTGGGCTTCACAACACCCACTCCAAAGAAGACCAAGTACCATCATGGATGCTGAAAGAAAAGAGGATTTGAATTAGCAAACAAAAATAATTGATAAAAGCTATATAAGAAAGCAATATGAACAATAATTTGATTGTGTTTTTCCAAAATGGAATGGCATAGTAATTAATTCTATTGTCGCATAGCTGGAGGTGACTGAGTTCACATGTCTTACCCAGTTCTTGTCTTGGTGGAGTCTGCTCATTCTCACTATGTAAGGGTTTTTACAGTGTGTGTTAGTTAAATGAGTGACTCTTAATGGGCTGAGTGTGGATATATGAAGGAGTGTTTACTATAATGGACTGATGCCCCTCTCCAGGGTTGGAATGCACTTGATAATAATGATGAACTGAGTTTAAATGAAAATGAATGGATTTCCACGATTTTTAAAGGAAAAATCCAATTTGTGAATATTACTAGTTTGATGGGTGTGAGATTAGGAGAAAGACTAACTGACAAAAATATATACCATTTTGAGTGGAAACACTCTTTAGTACTTTGAAACGTCTACACTCAGTACATTGAAAGTATGTATCTTCAATGTCAGTTGGACAAGATAAATAATTCTATTAGCCAGAATCGCTGGACAGCCATGTAGCAGTGGGGCTGTTAGTTCTTACACTTCCTGCAGGGCACTAAGAGATCACAAACTTTTCTCTCACACAAATTACTGTGATCACATAGGCACAATACATATAAAAAAAAAGGCAGTGTGCTCTGTGGCTACTCTCTCAGGTGGGTGTTAGCATATCATAAAATCTTAGACCAATAGTTTGAGTTTTCCGCATTCGACTTATACGACCAACATTATAAAATACCGGAAATTATACGGTAAAATCAAGCCCTGACTTATCTGCGGGAGAACTTAAAGGCAAGTATATATGGTAATGAAGGCCATAACATGCAGTTGTGTTAAGAGTGAAAGTAACATAAATAATCATTTCAGTGCAGAAGAAGCACTAATAATTTTTAACACACTACTTAAAGGAAAAAGTTAAATGAAGAAAGTCTGACAAGATTTGGAAGGCAGACTTTTGACATCTTTATTTTTAAAACTGTAGGCCTTCAGGCCAGCTTGCTAAACTTCATCTTAACTGGGGACTCAGTCCCTCACCAATATGTCCAAGTGCCACTCATTATTTGCAGAAGATGTTCATTTTGAAAATATTAATTTTATAAGAATGAAAGTAGAAAATCTGAGTCTAACTACATGCTGACATGCCTTACCAAAACAGGCCTTGGAATACACTATTAAAAAATAAGATAGATAGATAGATAGATAGATAGATAGATAGATAGATAGATAGATAGATAGATAGATAGATAGATAGATAGATAGATAGATAGATGTCCTGCGGTGGGTTGGCACCCTGCCCAGGATTGGTTCCTGCCTTGTGCCCTGTGTTGGCTGGGATTGGCTCCAGCAGACCCCCGTGACCCTGTGTTCGGATTCAGCGGGTTGGATAGATAGATAGATAGATAGATAGATAGATAGATAGATAGATAGATAGATAGATAGATAGATAGATAGATAGATAGATAGATAGATAGATATTTTATTAATCCCCAAGGGGAAATTCTCATACTGCTGTTTTACAGCATACTGATAAAAACAATATTAATTAAAGAGTGATAAAAAATGCAGTGCAAGTTAACAGTCAATAACATTGTATATTGTTACCGTTTACCGCCCCACCTCGGTGGAATTGAAGAGTCGCATAGTGTGGAGAATGAATGATCTCCTCAGTCTGTCAGTGGAGCAGGACAGTGACAGCAGTCTGTCGCTGAAGCTGCTCCTCTGTCTGGAGATGATACTGTTCAGTGGATGCAGTGGATTCTCCATGATTGACAGGAGCCTGCTCAGCGCCCGTTGCTCCGCCACAGATGTCAAACTGTCCAGCTCCGTGCCTACAATAGAGCCTGCCTTCCTCACCAGTTTGTTCAGGCGTGAGGAGTCCCTCTTCTTTTTGCTGCCTCCCCAACACACCACCGCATAGAAGAGGGCACTTTCCACAACTGTCTGATAGAATATCTGCAGCATCTTTTTGCAGATGTTGAAGGATGCCAGCCTTCTAAGGAATGGTTATTTAATGGCACTTGTAAAAGGAGAGAAAACAACATCAAAGTGTTGAGGCACTCTGGTGACCCTGTATACAGTAAATGAAATAAGAAAGCAAGAAAAAACACGCAAGAAGTTGCTGATAACATTCTTCTAGATGAGAGCTCAAAACTGAACTCAACTCAAAACGGAAGAATTTCCAGTCATAAGGGTTCCAGGAAGGAAGGGGCAGGTTTAGGTTGGTGGATAACGGAAGTGATGCCAGTAGTGGATGTAAATGGCTGCCAATCTTCCGTTCTGCAAGAGGGAGGAAGAGAGTAGGCATTAGAACACAGCACCCACCCCTGGGTCATTGGGTAACTACTGCCTCCAGAGCCCTTAAGATGTGTCTCAGACTGACTTTACTTATGTGGTTCCTCATAGAACCATTGCTTGACAAAAAGCATTTTCATTTTACAAATGGTTCTTTATGTATGAATTCAGTCCTTTAGGCTTCAAAAAGGTTCCGAATGTATGGACAAAGCAGAACTCTTGTAGATATAGTAGGCTACATAGCAGGATACTGACAGATCAAGAACACCTGAACTTAACCTGTCTAATTGTATGCAGCAAGAGTCCTTTTCAAATCATGATTCCATTGGTATTGTTACAGATCTCTTAACATTCATTCATGGTTGTTTTTAGAACCTGTTACAGATCTAAATAAAATGTTCTTTCTGGAACTTTCATGTAGATGGATCTTTTAAGAACCAAAAATGGTTCTCTTATGTCTTTACTCTAAAGAACCATTTTGACATTTTTATTTTGAAAACTGTAGGGCTTCAGGCCAGCTTGCATGCCAAACCTCATCTTAATTGGGGACTCAGTCCCTCACCAATATTTCCATGTGCCACTCATTATTTGCAGACATTTACTGTTAAAACATACCCCACATTCCTTTTCAGAACAAATGTATCCATGAATAATATCTGAATTGAAATCTTCATGACACATAAAATATCTTCCATAATGTGTTGACCATGTCATACTGTTGTAATCAATGCCAGCTTTTGCACATTACGGACTCAGTTACAAGAATGCATCTTGCACTACCTCACTGACTAAGGTACAGAATATTTGGGCCATTGCAACTATACATTTTTGTGATAAACTGCCATATTTAGTAATGTTCCAGGTTGGGCACTTGGAGTCTTCTTTCATTATTTAGGTGTTTAAAAAGCTAAATGCCCATGACTTCCTGCAGTGAACTAAGCACTTTATTGTATTATTTATGACTTGGTTAGACACTGGTAAATTAAGACATGTGAATGATGGCAGAAAGAAACATGTTCATTCATTGCGGGGAGAATACATAAATTCAAATAATGGGCATTAACACTTGCCATCTTTAAGCAGACAGAAGGATTTTCCTTCTCTTGAATGTAGAGAAAATCCAAGCAAAATGACACCTTTTATTGGCTAACTAAAAAGATTACAATATGCAAGCTTTCGAGGCAACTTCTTCAGGCAAGATGTAATCTCTTGAATTAACATTTTCTGTTTCATTATCACTCACTTGAAAAGTTTAAACAGCTGGTCTTCTTAAGGAAGCTTACTACATCTAGTAGAATGAAGCTATGAAGCATGATGGCAGCTCCACGGAAATTCCAAGCCTATTTAATTCAATCTCTGACTTTTTTTTAAACCAGATTTATTATTAAAACACTTTATGCTTCCAGTTCAGCTAACATTACACTTTCAGTGATATGTTTTAAATTATATTATAGAAATGGCCAATAATACCTTCAGTGCCTCCCTCTCCTTTCTATTACTCTGTTGTCTTCTTTAAATTTGCTATTTTTTCCTTGAACATTCAATTTGGTGAAATTGCGGTAATTTCCACAAAATGATGGCAATGTCAATGCCGACAAAAAATTTGCCGAACTGAAGGGAAATAAACTCTAATAGCACAAAATCTTTAGCTGATGTTTCTAGTAACTGGTGTGTTTGCCTGGAATATATTTTTAACATTCACTTTTAGTTTATTTGGTCTACATTTATATTCCTAAAACATAAGCTATTTACAGAACACAATCCATTTTGCAAAGAACTGTTATTTAATAAGCTACATCAGTATTTTATGCTGTGATTTAGTAGTAAAATATTTTTTTATTTTCATCCTTAAAATATTAATAGTCTAGACATTTTGTCTCACCAGAAAATACTTTGTTATTAAAAATGAATAAATAGTAGAATGAATAGTTGAGGCATCATGATATTTATCTGATGCAATAAAAGAGTGAACTATTGGCAGAAACTCTTTACAATGGCCATTTTCATTATCATTAATATGCTTAAAATGTACCTCAAATTTTGTTTACTAATCACCTTTAACTGCGGATTCAACCATATTAAAAAAAATCCAGAAAGTTCCAAAAGGTAAAACTTGAATTTACCATGAGGTAAGAACTATGCTGAATTCATGTGAAGTGAAGTGAACTGATATGTAGGCATATCCTGCAGGATTCCTGCCTTGGCATGGGAAGACGAGGTCAGGCCCTTCATGCTCGACCCTCGAAGCTCAGTTACGATCCTTCCACTGTTTCACCTACATAAACCTTGTTATATTTACTTCTTTGTAGTCAAGTTCAATGAGCTTCTAGATGTTGTGCCAGTTGCTGCGATCAACTGAAGTAGGGGACCAATCTGCGGAACTTAGTAAGCCATCCAATCAATAGTAGTGCTGGGTCAAGTCAAATTGAGGAGCATGTACTGGTACAGTGCGTTGCCGCACCCACTACATGATCAAACAACTTGGGTTCCCAGTTTACAACCCCCCAGGCAGACACGCGGTCCAGTCCCACCCTCCGGAAATGACCCTATATCTGCCGCAGCCAGGTGTTATGTGGGCGACCTCTTGGCCTGGTCCAGCCACTCGGGTCACAAACAATGAGGATCTTACAAGCCTGATCACCCTCGGGGAAATGCACCATGGCCATAGTGCCTTAACTGACGCTCCCTCACAATGCAGGTAATGTGCCTCATTTGGGACTCCATGAGCAACTGCTCATTCGACACAAGGTCAAACCAACAGTACCCAAAGATTTTGCGGAGAGACACAGTACCAAAGGAGTCCAGTCTTCATCTCAGGTCACTGGATAGCGTCCATGTCTCACAACCACATAGCAAGACAGGAAGCACCAGGACTCTAAAGACTTGGACCTTTGTCCTTTTGTATAGATATCGGGAGCGCCAAGAAGCCAATCCACTACAGCAACAGCTACTCCCCAAGTATGACAGCCATCAGACCGACCAGAGCAATAAAAGGTGTATCCACCTACAGAGATCTGGCCAGTCCCAGTCTGCGCACCTCAGAGAGTGCCTACACTGAAATGCGGAATTTACGCAGATCCTCCGACAGCAGCCGGAGGGACAAGACGTTCCATGCGCCCACCCACATGGGCCACCTCAAATTTTGGACCCGAGTGCTGCCAGCACCACACCAGTTCTGATCCCCAACAGACCTGACCCTATTGGCTCTCCCAACGGTTTCAACTATTCCGGGGATGGGGCTCCTGAGGGCTTTCCCCTATCCCCTTCATGATGCGAGCAGCCTTCCTATGGGCGGCTGCAGCAGAGCTACTCCAGCAGAGAGCAAAAAGGAGTTTTGTTTTTTTTTTAAAAAGTTTTTTTTTTATGGTGGCTGGGTGGTTTTTAGTAGTGCTGGGTGGTGTATATAAAGTGCAGGGACTTAATTAGTGTCAGCTCAAAGGGTAAAGACACATTTATACTTGATTTATCTGCACCACCACAAGGGTCCACTAGGGTGCATGTGGTGTGCATGTCATCAACAGCCCAGGCATATGGACCTTTGCATCGACAACTGTGTGCCTACAAAATTTGTAAAAGTGTGGCACTATGCGCATTGACTGTACATTTGCTAGACAAGAAAATGTTTTTGAGGAGCAGTTGTGTGAAGTCAAGTTTTGCTACCTGCACCTATAATATCCAGCAATAAAAGCACACAGCAATAACCAAATTTCCACAAATTAAAGATAAAGATGAAAGTTTGTGCAGGAAAAAATTGAAGTGTCTGAGTGATTGATATGTAAAGACAAAGAATAAACTATGGAGGGTAAAGTGAGGCGAGTCTGCAACTGGATAGTATTGGAAAGTGCTGTGCACTGAACGGTTGAACTATAAACAGACCAGGGTGTGCATCCTCTGTGCCTGTGCCTGAGTATAAAGAGGGAATAAAGAGCCATCTCTGAATGAGAAAATAAAATATTAGATCATTTGAAAAGTAGTATGTTGCTTGACGAATTGGGCCTTAAGGTTATTAAGAATGAATCAAGCATTTTCTCAATAAAGCAAAAAGAAGCTGAAATTCATGGATGTGTTACTGCTATTATAAGTACTCTACAGATGATTTAAAGTATATGGGACTATGTTTGTAGTATATATGCAAATACTATGACATTTTATATAAGGAACTTGAGCATTCGCGGATTTTGGTGTACGCAGCGGGTCCTGGAACCAATTCCCCATGGATACTGAGGGATTACTTACATATAAACTACAAAGGTTTATATATTTAAGGTTTAAACTAGAAACAGGTAGGTAACTGTGTGACCTTCTAAAGTCAAAATAGTTGATTTGACTAGTATAGCTGAAAGATTAATACCTTACTTAGTATGGCACATCACATTAATGTCAGTTAGAGTCATTTGCACCAAATAGCTTCCCACCACACTCATTGAATAGCATTTAAAGCCGGCTTAAAATATAACAACAAGATATATGAAAAAAGAAAAATCTGATCAAAAACTTTCTATTTTAAATGAGTAAATATTTATTTTTCTTTCACTCTTTGAAAGCTCTTTTCTACTGCCTTGGCCATAATATAAATATAGTATAATACAAAGAAAAGCTTAATGGAGTTGTCCAAAACACATTCCAAGTAAATCAGAATCCATTAAACAGAGCACAATAACAACAGAATATCTAACACAGACAACACAATGCTTAAAGAAACTACTATAAATGAATGATTCCCAACTCCTGAGCTTTCAAGGACAATTTAAATAGCCTAGAGAGGCCTAAGCAGTGGTGACATCCATGTGGCCCCACCAACTCAGGTTTCACCCACAAATAACTTCTTCCTCCTCTTTATCTTTTCTCAGTTTTATGTGGGGTCAATGTGCTTGATCAACCTTCTCTATACAGCTTTGTTCTATACCATCTTGCCAGTCAAACCCCTTTCCTTCAAATCTTCTTTTACTTAATCCATCCACTTCACTTTCTCTTCCCCTGTACTTCCATTCCCATCACTCTTTTGCTGACATATTTATTCTCTCCTCATCACATGTCCATACCATGCTAGTCGACTTACATGTGCTTTCTAAGCTATCTCTCCCACTTTTGTTGTATCTCCGATTGTCTCATTTTTATTCTGTCTTTATTTTGTACCTTCACACATCTATCTCAACATTCTCATTTCTATCACATCTAACTTCTTCTTCTACACTCCATCACTGCCCATGTCTCAGCTCCATACATCATTGATGGTCTTACCACTGTCTTAAAAACCTTACTTTAAACCTTCTCCTTAATTCTTTGATAACAAAATACACCTGATACCTTCTTATGATTATTCCATTGGTCCAGCACTCTATGGGTTATGTCTGCTTCCAGTTTCCCATCTTGGGCTACCACTGATCCACTGAATTTCTCCACTCTTTTCAATAGCTCTCCTTGCCGACTCTTTCCTATTATTCTCTTCGAAATCAATCAGTCTCTTTTGGCCATAACAGGATTCACAGAGAGCAACACCAGAAGACAATTTTCTGACTCCCTTTCAACATTTTCCATTGCTTTTGTCTTTACTAAACTATTCCTACTTCATTTCTCCATACTGTTGCTTCTTTAATGATAGTTAGTTCTCATCTTCGATGTCATTACTTATTTTTGTCTCTTCTTCACTTCAGATTTCTTTATCTTCTAACTCCTCTTTCTTTGTAAAGTTCTTTTTAATTCATACTCATCTCATTTTCTTAACCCTTTTTCCTGGTGAGAGTATTGGAGTTAACTCCTACTAAATCTCTTAAAACTACATATTTTTTAAATTGTTCCTTTTTTGAAAATTTCCCAAAATCCTGCTGTACTTGTCTGCCATAACTAATATGATTTTTAGAAGTGTTTTCATTTTAAATACAACATAAATATTGCTATATAAGCAGCACAGTGGCACAGTGGTAGCACTTCTGCCTCACAGTAAACCAGGGTTTGCCTTCTGAGTCCTCTCTGGGTTCAGTTTGCATGTTGTCCCCATGTCTGCGTTGATTTTCTTCAGGTGCTCTGGCTTCCTACCATGGTCCAAAGTCATGCATGCGGACTGGCAACACTGAATTGGGGATTTCTCCTTTCTTGTACCCTATGCTTGTTGGGATAGCCTCCAGTTCAACTGCAATAGGATTAAGTGGGCTAAGAAAGTGTAATAGTATGGTATATTTCTTATATTTTATTCTGTCTCTGCATCCTTGTGTTAAAGGACTTGCAATCAGGTATCAGTAATATTCTTGGTCTGCATCTTCTTTTCAATGAAAAAAGTCTGAATTGGCATAAGCTGTCCTAAATTGTTGTGTTCATAAGAAAGGTAATGATTTACTTCATGAGGTAGAAACACATCATAAATGAGAACAGTTGCATCAAATATCTGAAATACTAAAATGTTTCAATAGAAATGTTGAAAATCTAAATTTTCTTGATTGTGACAGAGGTCCATAACATTTTGGAAGTTGCTCTTAGAAGGCTAAGAACATCAGTAAAGATTTAAATATGAAAAAAAGGTTTTATTCATGATCAGCAACCTCAAAATAGCATAAAATGAAATGCTACATCTTTTGTATTGATTTTTTCAAATTTTTGTGAAAAGGAGAACCTAGAGGTCTTCAACCCAAAGTGAGCCGAACAGGCCCCGACAAAGCGTCAGGTTTCAGGTTGGGTTTGGGCCCATTTTTAATATTAAACACCAGACATGGGCCAGGTTTGTGTTTTTTTCTGCAAGCTTTTTTTTTAATACACCCATTCTCTTTTTTCATTTTTTTTTCTGTAATTTCAAATGCCTCCTCCACCACCAACACCACACCACCTTTTGTTCACTCTCACGGGCATGTTTAGCATGAGTGATAACCAGCTATAGTACATCTTAGCAACAGCTGAAATAAAGCCTAAACTTGCAAACCGAGAACTACGTAATATACAAAATGAGTCAGGAAAGGTTTCATTTTGGAACAATTATTACTTTGTTGTAACAAAGGAGAAACAACTCTGGTTATGTATAGTGTAAAGCATGCTCTCCTGTTTTGAGGTACGATGGCAAAAGATCTGGGACATCTTTTCTTCAGCGACATATGGACCATTGGTGCAGCCGCTTGATTTCAACGTTTGGGGTGGAGTGGTGGCTCTGAGGCTAAGGATCTGTGCTGGTATCCAGAAGGTTGCCTGTTTGAATCCCCGTCACTGCCAAATGAAATCCAACTCTGCTGGGCCCTTGAGCAAGACCCTTAACCTGTAATTGCTCCAGAGGCGCTGTACAATGGCTGACCATGCGCTCTGACCCCAAGGGGTATGCGAAAACTAACAAATTCCTAATACAAGAAATTGTATAAGGTGAAATAAAGAACAAAAAAAAATGTACTAGCATTCAGATGCAAACGTCCATGTCATAGTACTTTTTTGCACCTGTTAAATCAGTAACAACGCCTGTAAAAGCAAAATTTCTGATAAGTGTTGTCATAAAGACGAGACATACTCAAATAAAGGTTTGGGGCAGCCACCCATATAATCTGGTATCCTGGCTGCAAAAGTCGTTTTATGTAAATAAACAGCACTGGTGTGCATACAATTGAGTCCAAGACAAGACTAAGGAATTAGGACAAAGGGCAGGGTTTTAAAGGGGAAGACAGGAAGTGAGGTCATAAGGATCAGGGACGTGTTCGTTCTCCATTGGTTCGTGCCCGGACGTGACGTCAGAGGGGCCGGAGCCAGTAAGGACTCCTTCCATTGGCTCGGTCCCGGAAATGATGTCAGGAGAGCCAGGTGGAATCTCCCGGGAATGGCCTGCAGGCAAGAAAGAAAAAGAGTCAGTGTATTCTGCCACCTTCCGGCATATCTCAGAACTGTCGTCACTCAAGCCCTTTAGCTGCCTCCCATGCGCATGTGTGTGACAGTGTTTAAACTTTTGTTGTTAGGATATTATAGCTTTTCCTATAGTAGAAGGAAAAGGTTTTATTGATCTAGCACAGGATCTTATAAACATGAGAGCTAACCATGATTGAGTTGCGGCAATGTAAGGAAACCGAAACAACGAAAAGACACAATACTGCCAGAGAAATATCAGAGATCATAGCCAATCTTAATTTTTTTATTGACCACAGAAATATGGACCGGTGATTACTGTAAGGTCAGTTACCTGACAAATACCTGCCAATATGTCATGCCACAGTACAAGCTTAAAAGGAGAATGCTTACCACTGCAATATTCCGCCTCAAGAAAATAAATACCGGTGACAACATATGGTGAGAGTTACATTGACAGTTTGTACATGAGCTTGGATTTGATGCTGTTATTATGAACAAAGTCATCTGGGTAACTTATCAGCTTATCTGCACTCACACCCTATCATCACCTAGACTGCCAGGATTATACAGTATATACAACATCATTCTCAAAGCATGCAACAAACCTTCTGTATCTCATGCATCATCAAATGATGGTACTTTGCATAGACCCCTTCATATTCTGTAGTGCACCCTGCTGCTTGCAGTTCTCACTAACCTATTACAAAATGTTAAATTTTCACAACACTTTGGAAATGAGAACATTTTTTTTTCTTCACCTAATTGGGAGTACTGGCTTTCTGTAGTTTATACTATTTTGATTACTTCCATTAATTTCCTATGAGAACTTGAAGTTAGGTAGCGTACTGCCTTTTAATTTAACAATTTTACAATCAGTTAATTGAGTTTGAGTTTTCCTGTGTTACACCATTCCCAGAGACACACAGCTCAAAAAAGATCTATAAAGTTACAGTAACTAGAATATTGTCATCATCACAAAACACAGTCTACAGAAATCTGTAAGTGTGTTCTGATGGGAAACATTACATTACATCGTGTCTCATTGTAATAAAAATAAATGAAAACTTCACATTTTGGCAAAGCCAGAAAACCCTCCACAATGGCTTCCAACTCCATTTGTAGCTAATTAGAAATTCCCTCATTGGGCACTGCTGTTGTAAACAGAGGCCATCTGAGTTTAATTACAATAAAGAAATCAAATAAACACAAAGGCAGAAACAGTAGTAACTACATGCCTCATTACAATAATAATGAGGTTAGAAATACATCATGAAACGCTTATTGTGTCTAATTACCCAAACCAGTCCTTTAGTTTAGCTACAATAAATATACACATTTAAGAAACATTTCCATTTGTACCAGCCTGAGGTATTTCAATGAAAATGTTTCTGTTTTATACCACTATTCACTTGTGGCACTCAATCCTCAAGATCTATTGGAACGTTAGTTTTACAGTTGCAGCTGAAATGTTCTTTGACGCATAAAATCTACAAATTAGTCAGTATAATCCTAAGAAGAAGGCTAGACCAATGTTTCTCATATAACACATATGTAAGATAATGCGACTGTTCAATCAAAGCAGTCAGGACAATCAAACTGAACAGTGCAATAGCTACTGCAATGCTGATTAGTTGAGATTTGGATATATTTTTCCAAATACAAATAAATATAATAAACAGTACTAAAAAAGAAACAATTTAAAATATTTACATAATGATTTTTTTTTTCATGACAGGGTGTATGCATACTGCACATGTGGGCAGTCACTTTTAGTCAACAATGAGTTTAAAATTATTTGATCTCTGGCACTTAAAACTTTATCTTTAATATCTTAATATATCTTAATATTTATTCTAGCAGAATGTACATCTGCAGTATCTTTAACCTTTTAATTGACTTATGACTGCACAGCTACCCAAAAAGGGCTATATAAATTGTAACTTATCCAGTAAAAAGCCTGTGCAGCTTGCATAATTGTTAGACTACTACCTTTATAAATGCAACTGTTCCCAGTGCTCTTAATAGTAATCAGAGAGATTATGGTTAGATGTAATGAAGATCCAACATCCCAATGTTTTCAAAGCCCATCACATCTTTTCTTCTGTTTATAGTTCCACTTCTTGACAACCTAATAACAGATCCCTGTTGTGTCTGTATTGGTGGATTTTTAAAAGAATTATCTTGTAACTAATAAACATTCCCTTAGTAGAAGATCACAAATGGAGGAATAATTTAAAGAAAACAATTAAAAGCTGACATAAACATAACAACTGAAATCTGATTTAAACATAACAATTTAAATCAAACAATGGTTCCAAAATGATTTATGAAAGAGTAACCATTTTTCAATTTAAAGTATTTCTTTCATAACTTTTACCCAAATTACATGGTATCAGTTTCATAATCTTAAATTAGATTTAATTATTACCATTATGGTTAATAGGTTAATTACTTCTCCTGTTAAAAACATTTTAGATCATTGGTCCATTGCACTTCACCTATCCCTTCTGTTGCCAATACGATTTGAACCTAATTCAAATCCTTTTCACTTTGTGAAAAGAGTAAAAGAGTACCCTTTTTAAAATTAAAACATTTTCTTTTGTAACCTTCATACAAATTACATGGCATCAATTTCATAATATTAATTTATATTTAATTATTACTGATTGGGTTAACATGTAGTTACCTCTCCTGCTAAAGAAACCATTTTAGATTGTTGTTCAGTTGCTCTTCATCTACCCCTTCTCTTGCCAATAAATGATCATTTGGAACCTGAACCAGAAGGCATCTAAATCATCAATATAATTCAACACTTAATGACATTATAAAAAACTTACAGTAAACCTGAGCTTGGAGACTAATAATAATCAGTGTAAGATGACAGATAACTATGATTTACACATGGAATCCCATGTATGTAAAGATGATCATCTCAAAGCAAACGTAACATGGGCAAAAAGGGATAGATACACCATGGTTTAATGATAAAACACACTCTTGTAAATTAGAACATCAATAATTACTGCATAAATGGAAATATAAAAAGTTTCACATTCATCAGTCTGCATGGACTGAAAGTACTAAACAGTACAAGAAAGCTCTCCACAAAGCATACTGTGAGTGTTAGTTCAAGTTAATAAAGCATTGTAAAATGAATATGTGGCCTTAAGTGAGGATGACAGGATCAAGAACAGTTGGAAAGGGTACTTTGAATGAAAAACATCCAAGAGTAGTAATGGAGATGGGGTCGCAAATGAATGTCTTGTACCAAGAATAAGGCAGGAGAAAGTAAAGGAGGCACTGAAATGAATGAAGAATGGAAAGACCGGATGAAACACTAGTGCAAGTGTGGAAAAGTTTTGGAAAGGAGGGAATAGTTGTGTTGTGGGATTTAAAACAGGAGATCTATGAACAGCAGAAAATACCAGAAGAGTCGAGGAACAGTTAGAGAAACAGTTTGATTGTACCCATATATAAGGAGAAGGGAGATACTCAGGGTAGTGGAAATTATAAAGGATGTCATACAAAAAAGAAAATATGGGAGAAAGTTATAGAAACAAGGCTCAGTGAAGAGATCACCATAGAGGAGGGATAATTTAGTCTTATGCCAGGCAGAGGAACAATTGATGTAGTTTTTTTTTAACTTAGGCAGATCATAGAAAAGCAGAAATGCAAATTGTGTTTATTGATTTGGAGAAGACTTGTAAAGTCTGAAGGTGCATGAGGGAGAAAAAAGTACCAGAGAAGTATCTGAAGATTGTCCAGGATATGTATGAGGGAGTGAGAACCCAGGTTAGAAGTAGTATTGGAATAACAAACAAGATCCCTGTCAGAGTAGGTCTGCCCTTACATTTTTGATCTGGTTAAGGATATGTTGACTCATTGGACAAAAGACCCATCTCTCTGGTACATGTTACTGTATGTATCACTAGAAAGGAAGAATTTAGAAGGACCTTGGAAGATAGAAAATTAAAAATAAATAGGAAGAAGAATACTTAAGGCTTAATTATGATCAGGACTCAGAAGTTAGCCTATGGGGATAGCAATTGAAAAGAGGGATATATTTAAATATCTAGGATCAATAGTAGTCCAAGGAGGAGAACTGCATGCAGAGATAACCCACAAAGTGCAGTGTAGATGGAGCAATTGCAAAAAGGTATCAAACTTCCTTTACTTAGCCAAACTAAGTAAAGGAAGCACAGGAGAAGAAGTTGTTTGTGGCAGAAATGGAAATGTTGAGATGGATGTGTGGAGTTTCAAAGAAGGACGGAATAAAAAATGGGACAATCATAGGTACTATAAAAGTAGGAGACTTACAGTATCTAAGAAAGTATAGAAAAGTAGGTTTAAATAGTATGGATATGTGAAGAAGAAAAACAATGAATACGTCTGTAAAAGTAATAAAATTGGAAGTATAGGACAAAAGAAAGTGGAGAGGCTGACGTGCAGGTGGATGGATGGAGTAAAAAAAGACTTGAAGGGAAAGGGTCTGAGTGGGAGGAGGTTGGCCAAACACAAGAAGGAGGAGAAGAAGAAGAAGAAGAAGAAGAAGAAGAAGAAGAAGAAGAAGAAGAAGAAGAAGAAGAAGAAGAAGAAGAAGAAGAAATCCTTAATTGCTTTAAAGTTTGAACTCTAACAGGCCTCAAGTGCACTCTTTTTACTTATAAATGTTTGAAGATCTTTTGGATCATCCTGCTGTTTGATTTATATTGTTTCTTTCACTCCTATTGCCTCTGTTGCAGTGGAAGTCCTGCAAACTCATTCTCATCCATTTTTGTCTCACTCTTTAGCTTCTAGCATCATGAGTAAATATAACTTGCTTTCACTTGTATGAATACATTTAATGATAGGGGGGTACTCTGTACTTTGAACCCCGTCCCCACACAATTTATAAATAAAACTATCCACAAGGTGTGATGCAAGGCACCATACAAAAAAATAAGTAAAATAACGAAACCTACTGCCCATTTGGGCACCCTGTCTATGGGGTGGGGCGACTAGCCTGCTTACCTACTGCAGTACAACACCACGGACTCCTTCTTACCTCCAGTCACCCTCTCTGCCACTCTTGATGCAGACTAGTCTTTCTCCTGTCAGTTGAGTCTTTGCCTTCATTCTCTTCTTGGCACTGTGTTATGATCTTCAGGCTTTTGAAAATCAAGAAGCAGGCATGAGTTTCAAAATCAGGCTTGAAGTCCTGTCTGTCCTGAAAAGCACTAGTAAAAAGTAGGCCTGGCCCTTATATTCAAGAAGCAGGCTTGTGTCCTACACAAACAAAAATTGGAGGGAGGGATCCTATAAAACACCTGGCTCAAGGAACAAACAACACTTGCTTATAAAAAAGAATAATTATTTAAAAAAAAAAGTTCTAAAAAATCAAAGCAAGAGGCAAACCAAAGGCAGAAATAGCAAGTATGAAATCCAAAAATCAATGACCAAAGACAACAATATGGATTTCTGTTTTAATCTTTCATTTTTGGAGATTAAATTTTGTGTGTCGTCTTTGTTTTTTATTGTGTTGAATTAATTTTTTTTTTTTACTTAATTTTGAGATCAATTTATATATGCTTTAAGATAGCACTTAACAAACTAAGACACATGACCCAACAGATTTTTCCAGATTTTGTCAAGTTCTTAATTTTCTGTTCACATCTGGTAGAACTTTGTTATATATTAGTTCATTAATTAAAGATTTTGCAAATGAAAAGTACTATGGATCTGCAGTTTTTCAGGCCATCCTCCTCAAGTGTTTTTTTTTCAATAGTTCCTTATTCAAATACCTGCTGATCAAAACCAGTAATTCTTCCACCTCAGCTCCAGGGAGCAAACCTCTGGATCTCTTCTTTTGTTACCTTTTTATATGATGACTTGGGGTTGTGGCCTCCACAAACTGCATAATTTTAGTTCCGCTTGACCTTTGAGGTTGGATTGTTATGAATCTCCAGATAACCTTCTCAGGACGTACTCACAGCTGTTAATGAGCTTTCAGGGCTGGAAGAAGAAACAGACAGGTTTTAGAATCATTCTATCTTTATTTTATATGACACCATTCACAGAGTGCACCATGACAAGGCACTTTATAAAGGAGCTAAGGATTCATATCAAAATAGACAATAAATACAGCAATTTTCAATAACATGTTACAGTAAAACCTAAAGTGTACTTAAATAAAGAATAAATTAATAATAGAGTGGTAATACAATATTACAGTACTGTGGGCTTTCTTTTCCTACAAGGGTCTTTGTTGGGAATTTTTTCCTTGTCTTCTTACGGATTCATAGCTGGGGGGGTAGGCTGTCAAAAAACAGGGTCTGTTATAGCACTTGTGTGATTCTGTGATATACAAGAAATAAATTGTTGTCGTTGTGAGGATAAACAACTTCGCAGACAGTAACAATTTTAAACAATAAAATAAGAAAATAGTTACAGCCGAGAAGATTTAAATGCTGGAGAAAGAAGGAGAGTCTCTGAATGAAATCTAAAAAAGCTTTACAAACAGACCTAGTGAGATGGTCTTTATGCTGCTACATTATGATGCTGGTATTAGCAACCAATTTTTCATAATATGGCAGAATAAATGCAGAGAAAGCAGGAGTGTAAGCAGTAGTGGATTTATGATTACAAAAGGTGGTTAGTAAAAGGACATTTCATTAGGAGAAGTTCTGTGTGCAGCACAGTACGTGTTTTGAATGACTTGAAGTGTTTCGTTTCATAGTGGGTCCTGCCAGCATTACAATGTGCCCACTGTTTCCAGGACACAGAGAAGGCACCATACTGCAAAGTGTTTTTTTCCCAGGTGATGATTTAGTACGACCATTACCTGTAAAACACTAGCTCCTAAATTCAGGGAATAATACAAACAGTTCTAAACCTGTCCCATCAAAAACGGTTTATTCTTTAATTCAAACAAAATAATGGAGTCATTTGTGACATGGAGAACTGCTTTAAAATGTTTAGTTTTTGCTTTGCAGCTGATGGCAAGTACATCAGATGTGAATTGTATGAATATGTATGAATAGCTACCTATATATCACAAACAAGCAAACATCTAATTTAGTATTTGATGTGCCTTTAGGACAAAAGAACAGCCGTTTTCACAAATAAGACTGGCTCAAAAAGCTTAAAAATGACGTCTGCAGAAGACATAAAAAGCTGCTAAGACCATTTCTGAGAGGTTTCCAGAAGTGCTTACATATCTGGAATGCTAATAAAATGCTTTAATGTATGCTAAAGCATGTGCCTTATTTTATTAGTTTAACTTTTGGTTTTATAGACGGAGGCAGGAAACTTAACGGAATGATGATGTCAGTGTAGCTACAGGGTCTGGAGGTTGAATGACGGCGGCGGCAGCCTTTCTGCTGCTGCTGCCGTCTGAGCATTTTTGTGTTATTTGGTGACGTTAAGGTTTTTGGGTGGGGGTATGGGGTCCAGGCAGGCACTTCTTTATCCCTTGTAATGCTGCTGTGGTTCACCTTTTTTTCTTTCTTTCTTTTTTTTTTAGGAAATCCAAAGACAGAGGCTAACAAGGCAAAATGATCTTCCAAGATTGGTCATCTTTATCAGTCCTAACCTCTTCAAACTGCAGTCTGGCATTTGACAAGAATGATGGCTTTTGCTCTTTCTTGTGACAGGGTCCTATTAGTTCTGGTGAAAGCACCGGAGGGTTAGTGGAGGACTCCCTCTTGTGATAATATCAGTTTGAGCCTTTGATCTCCTGCAGTCAATCAGGACTCCAGAGCACACTATGCTGTTTGAAGCCAAAAGTATTCTGTAAAAAAAAAAATGCAATAAAGAGAAACATGGCTTCTGTTTTTGGGAATATGCAAAAGTAAAAAATTAAAGTTATGCAGCTAAAGCCTATATGTTATACATATTCTAATTAAATCCATGCAGGCAAAGACACACAAATAATTTGGTAGGTTTCCATATTTTGCATTTATAACTTTGTGGTTTTCTAAGTTATTTGGACTTCCTGCAATAGATATGCATAAAATTATAGTGCTAGTTTCATTTGATACATTTCTTTTGTGTATCCATCCATCAATCCATTAACTGAAGCTGTAATCTTATATTTTTTTTACTTTTTCCATTCTTGACATTAAATATATAATATGAATATACTTATTTTAATAATTTTGCTTGTGTTATTTGTTTAATCCGACTGTCTTTATCTATTATGATTTATTGCATCAAATTACATTTCTGAGCCACCCATGTGAAAATCCATAAAAATTCTAAACGGGTCATAAAATTTTCTTTGCAATTGCATTTGAGACTTGATGAAAAAACCTGAGTGCTGTAATCATTACAGCATGAGAATATAACAAAAATATTTTTTATTGTCTTTGATAACTTGGTAAATGTTATTGTCACCTAAGTGTACTGTGTATACTTTTGGCCTGCATAAGCAAGAAAATTGTGCTGACGTCAATAAGGCAATCTTCGAAAAGCAGTGTCTATGCCAGGGATTCCCAGCCTGGGGTGCCAACACCTCCAGGGGATGTGAGGTGGCATTTCAGGGGGTGCGACAAAGAGGAAGGCTGCGTCATGATTTGCCAAAATTGCATGAAGTGCATCATCCGATTTTATGGTTCAATCGGTGTCTTGCAGTGCAGGTTAGTGCTCCTGTTCTATGATATGAAAAAGAATCAAGCATTATGCATGTAATTGTCACCTGTAAATGAGCTTTCACTGAACATGTTTTCACAGGTTCCTTACAGTGAGTGGATAAAGGAAATAATAAAGGTAAATAATTTTTCTTAAGAGAATGGAATTTGGACCTTGCAATGATCCATAGAGATGGGCGAGATCTAGTATTGATTTTTATGCAAGCCCCGATCATAAAACATTACTGATTTCGAGGTTTGATTGACAGTTTTGCCAGGGTAGAATGATTTGGATTCAACCCCTGCTGCTTACACTCAGCTCATCTGTCCTGCTGGCGGTCCTCACAGTAGCGCAGCAATGTTAACTGTGCAGTGCATCTGATTTTAAACTGTTGTGCATATATTATCGGAGGACAAAGCTCATCGACTGCATTTCATTGCTTAGCAGCATGCTGACATGCTGGGCCTGATCGTTGATCGTGTGTCATTTATTTGCACCGCTTGATGCTTTGCAGGATACCCCAACCCCCCGATCATTAATCGAGTGTCTGTGTTTCATGGAGAACACATTTACAAGATTATTGAGGTTTATAAAGGCGAACTGCTTGATTTACATTTATATTTTATGCACTGAGTTAAAAGCTTTTTTTTCAGTTCAGCTTTTTTTTACTCGCAGTACTGTATATGGTTCAACTTGTGTTTCAAAAATTAGAAATTTGACTTCTTCATCTTCAGATATGGTATAACTTTTGTAGGGGGTCATAAAAAAGGTTCTGAACCACTGCTCTATACAGAGAAAACAGCAATGATAACCCTAGACAGGACTGACAGGAGAGGAAGCACAGTAGAGTGTTGCTTTGATGTCTACTACATTATGGGCTGGTGCTTGTATCTAGACATACCATAGTATGAAGAGTATTTATCATCTCTGGTTTTCATTCTTATGCAAAAATATGGTATTTCATCATAAATTACTTAGTTATGGCATTGAATTTTACAGGGTAACTCTTGGGATTGCACCAGAAATCACAAGAGGATGGGGATTAAAGTTTATTGCCTGACAGTAATTTAAAGAATAGACGTAAATTAGAGGGAAATTGAAAGCTTTTGAGGTCATTGTGAGAGTTTGGGCGCTTGTGGAAACGTTTAAATTAGTGGTTAAGTGACCCAACTTATAGAAAGTGAATGAATCCTGTTTAATTAGATACAAGGGACTGAGAGGGTCCCTTTGGTCATCCCTCCCTTGTGTTCTTTGTATCATCTAAATTATTATCGTTGATGAAGTTTTGGATTTTGGTACTTTTTCTTCAAGGTTGGGATGGTACCCAGAAGTATATGCATATGGAAGCCTGTCATGTTATTTAGCGTTTTATGTGCTAATTTTGGTACATTGCTAATTGCATTGTTCAAATGCTGCCTGCATTCGATTTGCACATTTTTCCTCTGTCTGCAGGAGTTTTTCTTCTAGTTCTTTGGTTTTTCTCCCAAATCTCTAACTCAAAAGTGTAAAGCTAATACAGGAGGTGGCACTAAATTGGCCTGATATGAATGAGTTTGTGAGTGTCTGAGAATGTGATGGCCTGGTATCCCATAAATCCTGTTTTTTTTTTGCCTGTTGTTGACTACAATTCTAAAAGCTGGATTATATTGTTCAGTAAATGTTGCATTGTATTATATTTTATATATTAGATGTGCAAAATAAGTACAATTGGAGATGCTCAATTTTTGTGTTAACAATTTTCCTGCAGTGCTCTGGCTTTCCCAAATAGTCCCCCGTTTTATGCTGTGAAGGGCTATATACAGTACAGAAAATGCAACTCGATGCATATCAAGCTGTCTACAGTACTTGTGTTCATTAAAGCTCAGGTAATGCAACTCTGAGTACTTCTCAGTTCTCAGTTGTTGTTCTAAATAACCCAGTATGTTTGGATGTCCTTTATTTTGGTATGCCACTATTATTTGCAAAACTACTTTTAAAAAAAACAAGTTTACTTGCAAACTGTCTTTTACCTTCACTGTCACTGTTTCATATAATTTACAGTGTTAGTAGCTTACTTGAATGACATCTTTGAATTCAGCTGTTTTCTCCTAGTTGATATATCTCATTGAACAAATTGTATACTGTAGCTGAGTGTTCATTCATGGCTGTTATGTAAACCGCCCTTGAGACCCAGTAGTGGAGTTTTCTCCTGGATTCTTGATCCCAGATGTGAAGAAGAGAAATGGCACAGTAAGGAAGCGAGGCCTGTAACAAAAACTTCATTTGAATTTCAGCAGATAGATGGAGGGCGTCAGTCTGTAGAGCTGTCAGCTACACTCTTTTCACAGTCCCTAAATTGAACAGCCAGAGACTAAAAAAATATGAGCCAGAATTTGCAACCCCTCAGAAGAGGTCAGATTTAATTTTAGAAAACCTCCAAATCCCCCAAATATTGATTAATAAGTGTTTGCCCAGCCGCTACAAATTACACCATTACAGCCTTTACAGATATCATTTTCAGTAATTCACAGAAATCAAAACAGAACTCTGAATCATTCTCTCCCATTGTCTGTCACGTGGCTTGAGTGATGTAAAGTCCACCGAGAATGGAGTCTGTGTGATAAGTCACAACTAATCAATCCGTCATTCACAACATACAGTAATATATCGACTGCCCACAATAAAATGCACGCGTGCGGACTTTGACAGCCAACAAAGTTTCTTTTTCTGTAATAATAAGCCAACCCCCAGGGCCAATGGAAATGCAAGTTTCTCAAATGTCTGCTTGCATTTCTGAACAATTTTCAAGAAATAAGTTTTGAAAAGGCAGAGGCAGTGTCTGCTTACAAAGGAACAAGGATGATGTTGTATCAGATTTCAGTCTTCTTGTTGTCTCTAAGGCAAGAAATAAGTCAATAATCTGTGGTAAACAGCAAATTAGCATCTCAGGCAATCCCTCAAACAAGCAACCTACCAATCACCAAGAACTTTTGATGAGTGATTTGCAGAACTAATAAAATACACAAACGGATGAGCATATGTGATCAGTCAATTTTCCATTTTCCAAATCCTTTATCTAATTGAGGGTTACGGAGAACTGCTGCCTATTCTGATAACACTGGTCTCAAGGTGAAAAACAACTGTGACTGAAGTATCAGTTTATGTAATGTATGGATGTAGCTCTAACAATACTGAAGTTGAGGAAAGCATTGCAAGACCTACGAAGAAATGTTGGGACACCAACCTGGTCATCCCCATTTAGTTCTAAAAATTAAAAAGTAATGAAAAAAAGTAGTTATGCATGCCAGTACAAGAAAAGCAAAATCAAATCAATACAAGATAGCCATCAGGCGAAGTGTACGCTTGATTCTCTTCACTGAGAATGAGCTCTGTCTTGAAGTGCGTTCTGTTCAACCAGCAGCTGCAGGCTTTATAGATGAGGGACTGGAAGGGCTGAGTCCATTGACCTCACTGGGTGTCTTCTCTGTACTGAAGAGGCAACAAAAGAGAAGAAGGTCAATGCCAGCACCCCCTCTTGGCCAGAGGTGATAGTACCTACCTTGGATGAGCCCAAAGATTGACAGGGACATTTTTAAAATGACAGACATTGAAAAGTGGATATGGATTTTTCAGTAATTCATTCATTCATTCATTTCTTCATTGCAGATTTTGCGGGAGCTGGAGCCCTTCCTGAGAGCAGTAGATAAAGACTTGGCATCAACCTGAGATGTGATGCAAATCCATCAACGGCTTTTCATCAATCAACTAAACAATACAGAGGAAGATGAAATGTTAGTTGTTTTTCCATTACTAAATTAAGTGAAACATAAGAGCATAAAAAAATTGACAAACGAGAGCAAGGACATCATTCAGTCCATCAAGCTCATTTGTTTGGCTAATAGCTAAGCTATTCCAATATCTCCTCCTCCATATACTTTTTAAGGGTTGTCAAGTTTTCTGTTTCAACCACATCTCGGTAGTTGGTTTCAGACTCCCACAACTCTATGCGTAAAGAAGTGCTTCCTGGCTTCAATCGTAAATGCACCATCCCCATTTAATTTCCATTGGTGTCCTCATGTGTGTGATTTGCCGTTTAGTTCAAACAATTATGTTGGATTTACTTTACCAATGCCTTTGAAAAATTCTGAAGACCTGTGCCCATATTTCTTAAGCGTCTCAGAGTAGGAAAACAATCCTAACTGGCTCAAAATTATCAGCATGACACAAATTTAGTAGTAGGAATAAAAGAATTTTACCAATTTTCCTAATTTAGGAAACTAATTGAACTTCACCAGGGCTTAGGAGAGCAGTCCTAACCCTCTAGAAGTTGCCAGAAGATGGTGTTCAGGCAGAGATCGACACACAAATCCCACAAAAGGATGAACGTCTTGAAAATGTTGGACAAGAATGAACTTGTAAAAAGATATGAAATAGCATGATCAATCCATCTACATGGAGAAACTGTGGTCTGCCAGATGAAATGAAAGTGATGGTAACGTTTTGGGCAAAGGGAAAATGCAGCTTTGCAATAGTGATGATTTCTATATGTCACCATCAACAATGGGTGGCATAGTGGCAAAGTGGTAGTGCTGTTGTCTCACAGTAGTTGCCCGGGTCCTCCCTCTGTGGATTTTGCATATGCTCCCCATGTCTGCGTGGGTTTCCTCCAGGTGTGCCAGCTTCCTCCCACTGTCCAAAGACATGCAGTTTAGGTGACTTGGTGACACTAAATTGGCTCTAGTGTGTGGGTGTGGGGGTTTGTTCCTGCCTTGTGCCCTATGCTAGCTGGAATAGATTCTAGCCCACCCCACGATCCTGGTTTGGACTGATCTGGTTAGAAAATGTCATGATATGACAATCAACAATTTCTTAAATTTGACATCAATCTTTAAATGCCCTTACAATTCGTGAGGTAATATGCAGATTCATACATTTCCCTATCGGTACAAGGGGTAATGTTAAAGCAAGCTGCATTCATGCAAATCAGTGTGCACATAAAGATCATTGCCCCAAGTGTGGATGAGTGCACATATATGAATCATAAGCAATATCATAGTATAAACACACAAGTGGACATGAATGCAAACTATACTGTAGTGGCCAACATATTACCCTGAGTGGGTATAGGCGAAGTTGGATGGGTGATTGACAGCGAAATGTCAAACAGGTATGCTGAACTTTGTATTACATGAACCCCTGGAACATTTGTGTTACATTTTACAAGCCTGGGAAGGTTCAAGAGGGAAGGTGGAGACTCCTGGAGCATTGGATAAATAGAGACTTGCAGAAGATAAGGAGGGATCACGAAGAGGGATGCGGTAAATGACTCTGGAAGATGAACAGAGCACTGGCAGACTTACTGCAACTTATAGCCATGGCTAGTTTCAGTAACAGTTAATTTACAAGCCACTTTCTGTGGCTATAAACAGGAAGGAGATTCTTCTAAAAGTACAGCTGTGGGTCATTCATTGTTAAATAAACATGGCCATTATTGGGTTTGGCTTTTTGTGTGTGTCTGCCTTTTTATCTTGGTGCTTGTTGCGGTATTATTTCTGAAATTGTTGCAATTAAGTGGCAACAATTATGTGCAGCTTAGCACAATATTCTACCTTATTATTTTTCCTTCTTCTTCTTTTACTTTGATTATTATTATTATTGTTATCTTTGAGGTGAAGTCTCAGCATTATTATCAGAAAACTACAAAATGTCATCTTGAGTGTTAATTTAAGGGAAGGGCTGCCATCATGTCATGCCAACATTCATTCTGAGATGTGGTCTCCTATTCCTCACTGGGACTGGGACTATAATGCTTCGTAAATACTTTTTATGTCCTACACTGAGGTAGGACAAGTTTTTATCCTATTGGAACTTTAGTGCAATTCCTAGGAGTAATTTTGAGATGCTTGATAAACATGGGCCCTGGATTAGATTCCAACACAGCCTCCTCTGCTCGAGACTAAAAAGGCTTAATTCTCTGACTCTTTTGGAGTAGGACATGTACACCACAGGACTTAACACTAGAATTCCTGAAGCCTACGAAAAAATGTGTAATCCCGGACCACCTTAAATCCCTTCACACCTCTCCATCAGCGTCTTTTGTTTTGTAAATGTGTCGATCAGCACAAGCAGCAAGCAGCCTGCTGTCCCATCCCCCACCTTAATGGAGCTCAGCTCGGGTAAAAAGTTCTCCCAGATAAAGCCAAGGCTCCTTATCTGTGTATGATGTGCCTGGAGTTGTATAGGGTAAATAATATTGCCACATATAAACCTAATGCTTTTTTTTCATTGGTTATATTTTTGAATAAAAGCACACTTGTTTATTTGATATTTGGACTAATGTCTTCACATATTTTACACTTCTCATCATTATTAGTATAACATGGAAAACGTTTATGCTTTAGGTTTGTGTTCAGCATTTCTCGCATTTCCTTTCATCCTACACATACCCAGATCTTTGTTGACACGGAACACACATGAAATGCATGTATTCCAAATAACAATATATTGTATTACTTACATGGGCGGCATGGTGGCACGGTGGGTAGCACTGCTGCCTCGCAGTTAGGAGACCTGGGTTCGCTTCCCGGGTCCTCCCTGCGTGGAGTTTGCATGTTCTCCCCGTGTCTGCGTGGGTTTCAACCGGGTACTCCGGTTTCCTCCCACAGTCCAAAGACATGCAGGTTAAGTGCATTGGTGATTCTAAATTGTGTGTGTGTGCTTGGTGTGTGTGCGTGTGCGCCCTGCGGTGGGCTGGCGCCCTGCCTGGGGTTTGTTTCCTGCCTTGCGCCCTGTGTTGGCAGGGATTGGCTCCAGCAGAACCCCGTAACCCTGTAGTTAGGATATAGCGGGTTGGATAACGGATGGATGTATTATTTACCCTATACATCTCCAGGCACATTACATGCAGATAAGGAGCCTTGGGTTGAGTTGGGAGAATTTTTTGCCTGTGCTGAGCTCCGTCAAGGCGGAGGATGGGACAGCAGGCTGCTTGTGTTGATTGATACATTTACAAAACAAAAGACGCTGATGGAGAGGTGCATAGGGATTTAAGGTGGACTGGGATTACGCGTCTTTTCGTAGGCTTCAGGAATTTTAGTGTTAAGTCCTGAGGTGTACCTGGTTGCTCACCTCTGCAGAGCTTCTAGTGTTGCTATGTCTTTCTTATAGTGTTTTTCAGTGAATTGCACAGAATACTCCAAATGCATTCTCACTCACAAGGACATAACCTTCTTTGATTTATATTCAACTTTTTTTTCAATATACCCTAACATCCTATATTCACTTAATTTTTTTTTCTGTGTATAGTCGTAATCTTGGTAATTGCTATAGTTAGTCATCTTATATTGATAAACCCCTAAACAAATTGAAGATTATTAAATTATGCTATATCAAAAGGCCATGGCATGTTTAAGTCTGAAAATCATTATAGAAAAAAACAAAATCAGTTAAGATTATCCATGTTATTGTAGACAAAATTCAAATTCTAAATAAGAATACTGGGGTTCAGAAATTTGATAACCCTGAAACTGGAGATTTGTATAAACTGCTAGTGCAGCAATGTGTATGTAATAAAGAAAAGAAAAATGCCTTTAAGCTGCTACAGTAGGTAAAATATAGATCTAATACAATGTCTGATCTGCCAGCCTTTTACACATTTTCATGAAAACAGCCAATCAACATGCATTTGGTCAGCCAAATCTAAAATCTGGCCTGACAGATTTGGCAGGGAAACATGTAAAATATTTCACACCACATGTTAACGGTGGAAGTCTTCATCAGGCCAGCCTGAAACCTAAATAGCTATCCATGCAGACTGAAGTGATTATTTTACTGCCAGGATAGCCGTGATGGGAACAATACTGAAATAATCTTATGAAATAAGGGAGAAAGAAAATTCACTATGTTGTACAACATGTCATGGTTGTTTAAAGGTCAAGCATCGGCCATTGTTCCCAGTAGCTGAAAGCTTCTTAAATTTAAATTCTACATACTGAAGGTATTTCTGACTAAAGGAATATATTAAGTTCATTAAAAAGGCTTGAAATCCATTGACAGATGTGGTTTATTAAGATGCAAATACTCTAGATATGTTAACCTTGTTGTTCCAAAATTAAGAACTCTACATGTTAAAAAAATACAGCAACCAACAAGACTTTCATTTTGTGAAGATAGTGATGTAGTCATTAATGCTACTGCATTATGTTTGTGTCCATGTGGGCTTTTCCCCAGTTCTGTCGTGCTTTGTACATACTGTAGGTTATCTGGAGACTCTAAGCAGGAACTGTGCAAGTAAAGAGAGGTGTAAATATGTGAGCGCATTAATTTCTTGTCTAGGATTGTTTGCTACCATCTGTGTCACGTTGCCTTAACATACTACAGTCCCCAAAACACTGAGCAGAATAAAACAAATTTGGTAATGGATATAGTAGGTAGTTGAGGTTTATGGAAAATTGAAATATTATAAGTAATTTATAATACTTTAGGAAGGTGATAATGATCTTTGTGGCTGGTCCAGACCATACAAATATGAGCCACTGCCGAGATGATTCTGGATGAATGCTGTCTCCTGCTAAAAAGGAAAATTAAGGAAGGAAAGGAAAATTACATATCTGATAAATATGATGGTAAATAACAGTATGAGTGAGCAGTATGAGTGACCCTGTATAATTTGAAGGAATGTGCAAAAATGCAGGTCACAATAATTTGCAGAGACATCTTTCCAGATACAAGTTCAGAACAGAACTGAGAACAAGATGGCCAGTTCCCAAGTTATATAGTCACTCAGCAGGAAGGTGTGGGTCCAGGAGGGTAGATGACTGAATTCAGCAGTGGAGTGGCTGTTTGCTGTCCTTCCTGCAGAAGAAGGAAGAGAGAAGGCATTAGACCACAATGCCAACCCCTGGTTCAGCGGGTAATTACCATCACCAGACCCTTAAGCTGTCTCCAATGTGCACATGCATGACACGATACACTGCACTTTAAGTAGCAATTACATTTTAAACAAATATAGCCTGTCTATGAAATATAAAAAAATCATTTGTTTGAACATCTAAAACAAAGCACACAGCAGCCTTATTGATTTCAAATAATAATTATTACTGTAAAACTTCTAGCAATAATTGTAATAATAAATATGTGTATAAATCTTTTGTCTTGCAGATGGTTATGATGGCTTTCAAGGGGATTGAAAACTTTTGCATGCCACTGTATGTTTGTGAAAGGCTTGGTGGCGATTCTTTGTAACATCTGAAATGATCACGGGACTTAAGTTAGGTACACATTCAGCTGGCTTTTTATCCACATATATGCTTGCAGTTAGCTAATTATTCACAAACCAGCTTTTTCTACAATTTTAATAGCAAGGCAAAATATTCTACAGCGTGTACATTAACCAGCATTGTTACAAACTGATCCATTATTTGAAAAAAATAATATTCCAGATTTTGGACCTGCATAAGTTGAAAATGTCAAACCCAACTTTAACAAAGGTATCTGTCCTGGACAAGTTTATATTATGCCAATTAATATACACATTGTAGATGTGCAGGCATTGTGGTTAAGGCTTTACACTTTAAACCGTGGGTTCGAGTCCTGATACTGACACTGTGTGACCATGAACAAGTCACTTCACTTGTCTGTGCAGTGCAGGGGGCACTGGGCAAAAGAAATGTAACCAGTAGTATCTAAATTTTGTATGTTGGATAGTCGTTAGTTGTAAATGTAAAATATTTTGCATTTACAATAATAGCTGGTTGCGAGCAAACATGTAACTAGAAGTGAATAAGAAGATACGTACCTAACTTCAGCCTTGTTTTCATTTCAGACTCTAGGGTAAATACTGTTAAACAGTAATAATTACTACCAAGTCCTTTAGCAAACGTATTGTGCGAAACAGAAAATATTGCACTGTTTTAACGCAGGTCTGTCTCCTGTCTGCTTCTTTTCATATTCCATGGCTCTAACAGCCCTTGAGTTCCTGTTTCTTGACCCTCCCATTTCCGCTGAAGAACACGTGAACAACCAATAGAGATTGCATGCAGAACTGAAACAGTTCATACACAAAGCTGCGATAGGGTGCATACTCGTAACCAGTATGTTTTGTACGCAAAACCGACATAATACACACATACAACCAAGCTCAAAACCGACATGTTACCCACATGAAGCCAGCATAAGACGTACATGAAACCATTATAGTGCATACACAAATCCAATGATGGATCGGCACAGAACTGAAGCCAATATAGTCCATACACACACCAATAGCATGCAAACGTAAACTGGTGCAGTTCATTCACAAACCAATAACAAACATATACAAATGGATATAGCTCACGCACAAACCAATAATATACACAAACCAATGTAGTTCATATGAATGAAACCAGTATCGCATGAATGCAAACCAATTAAGTATGCATGCAAACTGATAGTAAATATTAATAAACCAATAGTGTTCACATGTAAACTAATAGTTTTCATACAAAATTATATGATTTATGGCCTGTTTGCCCCCCCCCCCCCCCCCCCCATAGCTGTGTTACCCAGGGTGAATCACTTAGTCTGCCTGGGCTCTAATCTTACAAAAATACACTTGTAAAGTTTCCAGATTCAGATGTAAACTGCTTTGAGGTGGCGTCCACAAAAGGAAAAAAAAAAACATTGTTTATATTCTTATTCAAATGTCTTCTGAATGTCCAAAACTGGGAAACAACACAGTTAATGGGTGGCTGTAAAAAGAATCCTGAGAAGATTCTGGATTAGACATTTGCCTCTTTAGGTACCGTAATGGTAAGAATATTGTCTGATATTGTCAAACTAAAAATCTTTGAATTATCTTAATTATGCATCAGAAGGCATTTTGGAAGGCTGGCCTGTTACTGAAAAGTTTGCACACCCTGACAGTCTGACGATGTGATGACAGGTTAAATGTCAGTCTGTTCAAGGGGGAACTTGCCAATATGTTCACAAGCCGCCTTGTTCATATGCAGTGCACGTCAATCAAGAAACCAAAGTTTATGGGTTTCTGTAGCAGTGTTTATTTAAAAAGAGATGTGCGCTCATATATGTAAATGTGGCACTGAGGTGTACGTTTCTGTTTTCGTATATTTGTAAATCCGTGAGTGAGGAGCACTGGAAATAAGAATAAACCTAATTATACTGTGTTAAATTAAAAGAAAGGCTACACTTCTGCACTGTTTGTAAATTTTTCATATTGAAGAAGATATAAAACACATTATAACAAAGCCATGCTCGCAACTCTTCATTCTCTACAGAGAATCTTTACACTTATAAACTTTATATAATATAGCTGTATGTTTAATGGAGTGGAGTAAAGCACATTCTGTACTTTACACCAGTGCTCACTTGTCACCAGCTTTTAAGTCATGAGATCACCCTTTGAAATTAAAAAAAAAAAAAATCAAAAATCTTGGCTATGCAGGCTAGGTAGGCATTTAACTTATTTTCATTTTCCTAGAGCTACAATTACATCAAATATTTCCATTTACTTACTTTATTAAGGTGCTGCACAGTGCTGACAATCACTGCATTAACAGTTAGTGGAATGCTTGTGGCTGCACATGATCAGCAAAGGCTTTGTAGTATAGTTGGAGACAGCAAGTCTAGTGCAGTCGGTCAGGTTATCATTTGTTAAACGGGTTTGATAGTTGGACTTGATTATTTTCAGCTGTAAAAATGTGGTATAAGGACCCTAAGAAGGTCTTCACCTGCACAGAATCAAAGAGCTGGATACCGCTACCTATTCTGAAGTCCCCAGAAGTATCGTAACAGTGCATCCTCAAAACAATAAACTACATGAGGGGAAGGCATTGTCTATTTGGTGTGTTATTTTCTACATTTCATATTTTTGTATAAGCACACTCATACAAATAATTTGATGCTGTAGTATCATCATTGTCTAAATCAATGGTTCTTTAACTTTTTTTTCTTGTAACCCAATTTTTTCTATTGTGTATCTTCATGACCTGTATCGCTACAGAGCAGCAGCTGATCATCGTGCCATTCACTCTCGGAAAATCACCACCAAACGTTGTCTGGGGTGTTTATTTTAGCCATGCAAGTGGCAACACAACAGGTTTTCTGTAGACTGTTTGCAACCCTTTCTTATTCACTACAATTGTACAACTTATAGATATTTTGCAACCTAAAAAATTTATACACAATTTACATAACATTTCTTTTATTATTAAGTTATTAAGCAGTTCGCATACGTTTGCAACCTGAGATTTTTCTTCTTTTTTTGCATATAACAAAGACATATGCTTTGCATTTGCCATTCCAACAGATTGCACATCACAAACATTAACACTGTTATCGTTTTTTTCGTGTCTGCCGTTTCTATAGGAGGGTGACAATGAGTTAAATTCCAATGGATGTTTTTCAAATGTTTTCAAGCAATAAGCAAAAGGTATCACTGAAAACCACAGAAAACAAAAACAGCAAAAAAAAAAACAGTACGAACAGTACGAGGAAAGTTCGAAGAAAGAATTTTTTTTACAATGTTTCTGTTTGGGGATCGTTGTGCAAACATGCACATCTGAGCTGCGACCACAGATCTAACTGCTCTGTGGATGATTCATTCAGGCATTTCAAGGTCACTTCGTTGTAATGAAAGCATCTGCTGAATGTACTTCATAGTAACGCGATTTCTATAGACTCGTGTCATATGGGGAAACTGTCGGGACCGTAACAATACTTTGTTGTAATACTCTCTCCTCTCTCTGCGCCGCTGCAAAACCCCGCCCGCCAAGCGTTCTGAAAAGTCTGAGTGAGTCTCCGTTGCCGGCAGTTCTCCCACGGCCCGGCTGTCAGACGGCTGCGGCCCGGTAGTGGGTCGCGGACCGGTGTTTGGGGACCCCTGCTTTAAACTATTCTGCACTGGCCCACTTAAAGCACTGGTCTAAATAGAAAGGCTGATAATTCATTAGTAGGTTGGCTATATTTATTTCTCATTTTTTTTGGGCGGGGTGGGGTGTTTGATCAGCATGAAGCAGACAGTTCCAGTTATTTAATATTGATGTGCTTGTGTTCATGTATATCACACATTTTAACTTATTGACACCACCTGTCACACACAAAAAGGGCACTGCTATCACTACCAAGATCAACATATGAGCCTCTTCATGATATGTAGTTTTTGAATTTGTACATTTAAGACAATTTCTGCCATCATTTATAAATTACTACAGTGTTTTTTATGCTTTATCTATCAGGTTTTATAATCATTTTTAACCCTTTAACTGCCAACTCCCTAAATATTCCCCACGCCAGGCGAAATCTGAACAATTTTCGTTTTTTTACTTTTTTACATTTATTCAAGCAGTATTGACCACTAAATGTTGTGCAAGTTCTAGAAATGGGCAAACACATACAACTGGAGTACCAGTTATCCATCCAAATGGTGTACCCATTGTCCAATAGTGGTAGGGCAAGGTACACAACAATTTTCTCTGAAAGTCCAAAATCCTTACATTCATCTGGCAACACTGCTCAAATACTACTCATAGGATCTCTTTGCCAGTGTATACACGAAATCTATAAATGTAACCTGAATTCTCAGCTAAGCAAAACATCTTGATACCAAACCGTGCCCTTTTCAATGGTAGATACTGTCGAAACTGTAAGCGGCCCTTCCACAACAATAAACTTTCATCAACTGCAACTGACGGTCCTGGCATGTAGGGCAACTGAAATGTTTCAAATAAATGGTCAATCAAAGGACGTAGCTTGAACAAGCGGTCGCGGTTTGGATCTTTCTTATCTGGCTCATTTCTGTTGTCATCCAAATGAAAGAATTTCAGCAGCAAAGAGAATCGGTTACGTGTCATGATAGCTGCAAAAATAGGTGTTGCATACATAGGATCTGTAGACCAGTACATCTCAATATCTTGTTTTCTGATTATTCCCATCAACATCAAAATCCCAATGAATTTTTTCATTTCGCTTTCATCAGTGTCAAACCAAGCACGAACACGGGAATGTGGAGGTAAATTGGGATTTTTCTCAATAAACTGTGCTGCATACAGATTTGTCTGATGAACAAAATGTCTGATCAAATCAGGTGACACAAACAGCTCATAAAACTGCTCAGCAGTGTAATTGTTTACATGAACAGTAAAAGCCACACGTTGCCTCAAACGGATGCAGAAAAGGTAGTTCACCACGGGCAGCAGTCCAGTTGAGATGCTGGGGATACACCCACTCAGCGCCGTTATCCGATACGTCTTCATTCACAGTATCATGCAGCACACGTTGCTGCTCATCATTGTCGCTAAAATCTTCTTCAGAACTGCTACAATCATGATCAGAATTATTGTCCAAAATCGCCTGCAAAGCCTCACTTGAAGTCAGTTTACGTTTCGCCATATTCACAGCTGTCACTTCCGAATCACGTCACATAACCGGCCAAAACAACCACAGAGTTGTTGAAATACAATGTAGTAATAATACCCACGCCAAACCGTCAGTTATACTACGCGCCAGGCATTCATATAACCACAGGCAAATGTGCCGGATAATTCCGGCAGTATGGCGTTAGCAATAAAACAACGATGCCGGATATATCCGGCAGAGGGCGGTTAAGGGGTTAATGGGGGAAACCGGGGGAAACCCCCCCCTCCCCCAGTTTACCTGTGGAATGGGATGACTACATTTTCTCAGATGCAGCATTCTGTATCTTGGTATTTAGAGGAAGTGTGAGAAGGATGAGGAGGAGGTTGGGAACAAGCACTGATTACAGTGCATTGCCACACCCACCACACGAGAAACCTGAGTGCAGCCCTGCAACTGATGACACCTCAACACCACACTGGGAGAGTGTGAGGTTTTTTATGGTGGCTCGAGTGCCAATCCTGCCACCAACCCCCAGGTTTTCCCCATAAGTCGGAGGACCTGCTTGCAGGGCTGGATGCAGGTTAATGTCATACCCAGGGTGAAGCAATTGAAGATTAAGGGCCTTACTCAATGGCTCAATGGATTAGGGTCACTTCTGGCATTTATGGGATTCGAACCAGCAGCCTTTCAATTGCCAGCGCAGAGCCTCAGAGCCTCTAGCCTCAGAGTCACCGGTCCATATTAATTTATTTTGTTTTTGAAAACAACTTTATAGACTCCATGTCTTGTGTTTGGAAATGGTAAATATTCTTATATTATTTATTTTTGTTTTTTTTCTGGACTTTGTTTTGGAGCAGGGGGATGGGAAGCACCACTTTCCCCTAATTTACATTTGTTCTGTTAAGAGAGAGTCTACTTTTAAAAACTTACCGTCGTTGACCAGTGCTTTTCTTTGGAACGTGTGACCTGCTCAATTATGTTTAGTAGGTGTTATGATTTCTAAACCTTCAATTGTGGGTTTGGGACTACTTAAATGGTTAATAGCATGCAATGTTTAGTGTCATCTGCAGAGTATTTTTCTGTGGGTTAAAATTACTTCATATTTTAATGCAACACCATTATTGTTTCTCATGGGCACCACCCAGTGTGGGCAACTGACTCCGCCCCTTCCACTCATTGAGAGGTGAATATTTTTGCCAAAAAACTCTGAAAAGCACACAAAGCAATTGTTTCATACAAACATCAACATAAATGCTGTGTTGTGGCTGCTGTTGGTGCCTGTTTGACATTGTTGGCACGATGGTTGTGGGGGGCTTAGGGGCAGGGCTTGTTGGCCAACAGGAATGCACCGAGGGCCGACTGCCTGGTTGTCTTTGTGCAGCGGTGGTAGTCAGAGTGCAACGCAATCTGGTTTGAACGTCTTGTCATTATTAAATGGCAGTCCTCCCAGGTGAATATTGCTGTAGGCGCATCAGCTACACAAATGTGTTCAGCTCCATGATCAACTGATGCTGGTACATCACTTCCATTTTCAATCTCCATCTCCAGATCACTTGTATCAAAATTGGAGTCCAGAGTCCGATTCAGCGATAATACGCAAAACATCGTCCATGGAGTATTTTGCTTTGTGTATTCGCTTTGGTCTCTAGTTAGATGTTGATGCCATTTTAAAGGTTGTTTTCTCATACATGCACAGGGAATTAAAGTCAAATCAACTAAGCTAATTTTCCTTCCAGCAAAGAGAGTCGAACTATAACACAATGGTGAGTTTTGTCACAGTTTACAGCTAATTACTTTCCTCTACCCCTAAATTTCGACAAAAGTACACATCTTCCCTGAAAGAGTTAAGAACACAACCATCAGGAAGGAGGTGTCACATCTATCTGGTGCTATCAAAACTGAAGAGCTCTGTAACTTTAAGACAGCAGACAAGAAAGCTTAACTAATACCACATTTTTCTGGTGGCAATAGTTATTGTTTCCTTTTATGCCATTAGGTATTGTTTTTGTTTGAAATTATAAGTAAAAGGGGATGGCCGGGTTGGCACCCTAAAATTTATTTTCATTTGAGCCTGTTATATATATTTTGTTCTAGGGTCTGTAGCTCCAAGAATGTACTGTAGTTGTGATGAAAAATGCTGCCTAATGCGATTGACTAGTGGTTTCTGGTTGGTGATCACTGCTTATACTACCTGTATCGGACATTCAATTTATTTAGAAAAAGTACTAATCTCAACGCCAGGCTCTGTGCAATTCACTGTTTTTTTCATCAGTTCACTTTCTATGGCTCTAACTGAGAAGATTAAAGTCTTGTCTGTGGAATAACATTGTGCTGTATAATAAAACATGATACCAACCAGACATCAATGGTCATGTAGTGCTAAGGTAGAATTCTTGAAAGTGTGTAAATATAACGATGGAAGTAACAGATGCAGAAGAAAGGCAGGGTCCAACTAAACCTAAAAAATCCTTCCTTTAACCATTTGGTACCTTTTCTCATTATTCAATTAAGTGATTGCAGCTAAGTAAGCCTTTGCAAAGCATATTGAAACCTGACCTCAGTTAACTTGTTAGTCAATGAATACTTTACATTAAAGCTTTCTCTCTGGGGATCTGCAGTGGAAGGCTTTTTTTTTGTTTCCAATATTTTCAAGGTCGTTTTGCTAGAAGTAATCTTTAGGGAATTTGTCCAAAAATCCAATGCCTCCCCTGTAGAGAAATAACAAGCACTTATCTAAGGAGTTACGTTTGTTAGTTCCTGTGGTCATATTTTTTCAATTGTAGACCACACGCTCCCCCTACTTAACTGAAAGCCAATCTAGCAATCTGTCTTGTTTGTCACTTTAACAATTTTAAATAATAAGGTGCAACCTGCAGCAGAACATCAGGATAAACACTTGCACAAATTCCTGTATAATAATCACATCTGAAAGCAGTCAAATCCAACACCAAACAGTTATAAGTAAATCAAGGCTCCATGGTGGCTAGCCACTCTGTCAGAGCTGGGCATTTTTATACCAAAATTGTTCCAAGTGCCATTCTGTATAGTACTGTGTACATACAGGTTAAAAAAAAGACTACAGTACACATGAATCACAAATTTAAAACAAAAAATAAAAATAAAAATAAATGTTCTGCCCCACTTCCCTGTTTGTTTTTCCAGTTTCAACCAATTTGTCTAAATTGTATGGTGAATTCTTGAAACTGTATATTTTCTGTCTGAGCCTCACAAAAATATGACTGATCACCTTAATTTTATCCATTTGAATTCTGGCATCGGTTCCTAGATTGTCTATTCTTTCCATGGCGCCACACCAACCGCCCTTACGTTCAATTAATTTCCTTTTATTTATATTGCTCCACTTTAGTGTGCTTTCAAGACAGTGTCCCCATTTAAAGGGGCAGCTTTTTTAATGTGTGCGCATGTGTGTCTGTATCACTGAATCCAATCATAGGTAGGTAGAAAAGTCAAAAAATCTCAAATGCTGACTTTTTTCCTTTTATATGTGTTTACTAAGGACATATTTTATGTCTGCTGTACACATGGCATGCTTTGGGAATTAAAATAATTTGAGTCAGTAATTGGGGTCTTTTAAAATTTTTGAGAAATGTTTACCAACTTAAATACATTTTCTGCCTGCTGGAAGCTGTTTGTACATGATCAACAATATGAAAATGAATGGATGTAAAAAAATACTTTTTAAGCTGAGTATGCCTTTGTTCAAACACCAGTTTTAGGTACTTTATCTGTTATGAGAAATCTGATGAGCACTGAAGTAGAAGCTATAAAATAAAATTTAAATGAGCACAATATTGTCTAAAGCAATTTTAATAAGTGGTAAAATGCAAGTATACAATTTACAAATCACTTTATACACACAAACACACATATTTTCATCAAACAGAAAGGAAAACAAAGTAGTTTCAAACTGATTATCACAAATGGAAACCAACAATATTTGTTGAACTATGGCCAGCTGACAGCAGAAGAGAGAAAAATATAAACTTCAGTTTGAAGCATCCCTGGAGAAAATAGAACTATGGGAGGTCCATGGTCAATGGGAGCCAGTGTAGGGATTTGAGAACTGAAGTTATGCGTTCATACTTTCTAGTTCTTGTAATGGTTTTTGCAGCAACATTTGGAATTAACTGAAAGCTGCATAAAGAACGATTTGAACAGCCAGTGACTAAGACATTGAAATAGTTAACCTTACTATAAATAAATGTATGAGTTAATTTAAAAATGAATAATTAATTTATCGAACAATTTGGGTACTCCTCTGCTGATCCTTATTTATTATGAAGTATTTTCCTGTATAAAATATATCCATCCTTCCTTCTAATGCTTTATGACTCTTCATAAGGCACCTGTCATGCTGAGACAATTGGGCTATCAGTGTCTTCTTAGGAGTAACTTCATACAGAAAATCAGTATGTGCAATATCAAAATCACAGGAGTGTAAACTCTTGTTATTAATTAATTTATATTTTAGAATATTACAAAGATTTAGATGAAAGCTAAAGTCCTACTGTTTACCACATTACCTCGTCACTTATTCCATGTGTCTATGGTTCTCTGTGTGAAGAACAACTTCCTAATATTTTTGTGAAATGTACAGTACCTTTAATAAATTTCCATCTATGTCCCTATAATGTTGAACTAATTTTAAAGATCATTCTTGACCCATTGCACTAATTCCTTACATAATTTTGAACAACTAAATCATATCACTTCTTAATTTTTTTTCTTTAACTGAATAGGCTCAGCTCTTTAATTTTTCCTCATAACTCATGCCTTGCAGTACTGAAATCAACCTAGTCACTCTTCTCTAGACCTTTTCTAGCGCTTCTATGTCTGCACGCAGTACTCCTGATGAGGTCTTATCAGTGCATTATAAAACTTCTGCATAACCTCCTTCGACTTGTACTCTACACATCATGCTATATAACCTAACATTCTGTTAGCATTCTTAATGGCTTCTGAACACTGCCTGGTAATTGATTGTGATAAGTCCAATACGAGAACTAAATCCTTCTCATAAGGTGTACTTTTAATTTTCAGACCTCCCATTGTATATTCAAATCTAACATTTTTACTTCCTATGTGTAATACTTTACATTTATTTACATTACTCTGCCACTAATTCCAATTTTTGGGATGTACCTGTCCTGTATTATGTGTACATGTCCTGTATCTCATATATAACATAACTCATACGGCATTCTCGGCGAACATAATCCAAACTAAACATTACTGATGTGATAATGACTGATTAAAAGAAAAGTATTAATTTTTGCATAGTTAAAATAAGGTTGTCCAGAAAGAGAAAACAAAGTGCTAGATGAAATGCAAGGCAGAGTGCCCACAAGCAACAAAACATACAAAATAAATGTATTAGGCTTTTAAAACTTTTCACATACAAACAGATAAACAAATATAGACTTAAACTACTGTTCACATTATCATAAAATGTGTTGTATTCATAGTTAACTTTACAGTGGATTCAAGAAACTTTACAGGAAACTGAATAAACAAGTGGATGCATACTCTAAAGGACATGAATGGAGAGCCCAAAAATTATTGTGAGCTCTTGGAAAAATTACCAAGAGATGATAAACTAAGCAATGTGCAAAAGCAATTAAAATGGCAAACAAAATTTTAAGTTATATCATAAAAACTGTTGAATATAAATCAAGGGACTTTATGCTCAGACTATACAATGTACTAGTAAGACAGCATCTATTGCATTGTGTGCAGTTCTGGTCACCATGATGCAAAAAAGACATTGCAGCACTTGAAGCTGTGCAGAGGAGATCAACCAAGTGCATCACAGGACTTAAGGACATGTTCTACTATGACAGACTCTGAAAATTAAACCTGTTTAGTCTTGAGACAAAGACTGAGTGAAAACCTAATCCAGGTCCTTAAAATTACCAAAGGCATTGATAAAATAGTTTCATCAGAAATCTTTCAACTAAATGGTGAGTTACATGCTCAAAGTCTTTGAAAATTATGGGGAAGTGCATTTAGGACTGAAGTCAAAAAGCACTTTTTACTCAAAGAGTTGTGGAAATCTGAAACAAAATACCCAACCATGTAGTTGAAACAGGAACTCTGCCGGCCTTTAAGAGGTGTCTGGACAAGATGTTGTGCGATGTTAGCTATTACCTAAAGAAACAAAGCTTGATGGGCTGAATGGTCTACTCGCATTTTTCGGATTTCTCATGTTCTCAAACAAAAGACAAGGGAAAACAAGGTAGCACAGACATTATAACCAGGAAGAGAAACAAAATTAAAATGTTATGGTTTGAAAGGGAAAGAGAAAATTTGTATTTTACAGACAAAATTATGATCAAAACTGAAGCAAAATCCTGCAATTATGCTTTTTGAAACTTTTTTAAGACACTAACTAGGAATTGTTTGACAGATCCACCATGGGTTTTTATCCTCCATATAGCAAGCAACACTTTGTTAAAGTCTAACTTCAAGATGTGAAGAAGAGGCAGAATCATTTCTGTGTGTGTTTTTAACCACACCCATGCATCCAAGACTAAAAATGAGTACTTTCAACCAATGAGTTATTCAGCAAAACTGTGTCAAGAAATGCTACAGGGGCTCCTTTATACCAACAACAATATGGCTGGAATAATGCTAGTGACTGTCACTATATGTCAGTTTTCTTTTTTTTTAAATTTTCTTTCTTTTTAGTCATTTGGGAGTGTGTTCAGATCATATTGTGTGTGTGTATTTATTTATTTAAAGAGCTTCTGTAAAAAGCCAAATTTCCCCCAGAGACAAATAAAAATTCTATCTATCTATCTATCTATCTATCTATCTATCTATCTATCTATCTATCTATCTATCTATCTATCTATCTATCTATCTATCTATCTATCTATCTATCTATCTATCTAAAACACTATTCTGGAAAAAAAAGAAAAACAAATACACTTCAGAATGTTCCCAACTGTCATGTAAGGTTTGTTTAAATGCTGCCTTCAGAGGAAGTGCTTGTTTGTTTCTTGTAATGGACTATCCATTACATGGTTTAAATTCTAAATGGCAAATGGTACCAAATGCTTCCTGGATCTTTAAATTTGAAAAAGCTTGTCCAGTTACTGTTTATATAAAAAGTATATTACAGAAGAGGCAACTTGTATATTTGGGTTAACTTGTTACTATTTGTTTTGCATTGTATTCAGAGCAACATAGTACAATCTTAATATGTTTAGTTGTTTTTTTATATTTAGTTAAAAACAATAGCAGTAATCTTCAATTGCTCTTTTTGCAGATACAGTAGCACATCAAGAGCAACTTTGCTTCCGTCCTGAAATGCAGTCTGGAAGTTTAAGTATACAGAATGACATGGGAAGGTGAGCCATAAATGTTAACTCAAAAGATTCCCACTACACTTGAAGGCAGTAAATGTCCATTGATGTTTCAGGCAAATAATTTGCTGATATTTGTCCCAAGTGGAGAGTTTGGATTTTTACAGAAGTCAGTCAGTCAGTCAGTCATTATCCAACCTTCTATATCCTAACACAGGGTCACAGGGGTCTGCTGGAGCCAATCCCAGCCAGCACAGGGCACAAGGCAGGAACAAACCTTGGGCAGGGCACCATCCCACTGCAGGGCACACATACACACACACACCCACACACCAAGGACAATTTAGGATCACCAAAGAACCTAACCTGCATGTCTTTGAACTGTGGGAGGAACCTGGAGCACCCGGAGGAAACCCACACAGGCACAGGGAGAACATGCAAACTCCATGGAGGGAAGCGAACCCAGTTCTCCTTATTGCGAAGAAGCAGCGCTACCACTGCTTCCCTTTTTACAAAAGCTCTTTAAATAAATACATACATACATACATGCATACATACGTAGATAAATAAGTAAGTAAGTAAATAAATATAAACACACACTTTGGTCTGAACACATTTCAAAATGACTATAAAGCAAGAAAAGTCTAGAGAAAGAAAAGTTCTGACTTGGCAGTCCCAGTCCCAATGAGGCATTATAGAGACATATTGCTGTTGGTATAAACGAGTCCCATAGCATTTCCAATTTTGCTAAATAATTCTTTGTCTGAAAGTCCTCAGTGGTAGTGTATCAGCAAAAGGATATATGGTATTGTTCATAATGGCACTCAGTTATGTTTTAATTCTGTCTTTTGCTACAACCTACAGGGGGTCCAGAGTGTCTCCTATAACTGTGCCTACCCTTTTAATTAGTTTGTTGATTCGGTGGGCCTCTCTTGAAGTGATGTTACCAGCATACCACAGCATAGAAAATTGCACAGGCCATCATAGAGTTATAGAAGATGTGAAAAACTGTATAGGGGCACAAACCAGGCTGACTAGCAAAAATTTGCCTTATCAATGAGTCTTTGTGCAAGTGCCACTTCAATACTGCTCTCGTTCTTATGCCTGCATTCCTGCTAAGAAAATACTGGAATCCTCAAAGAAGTAAACAAATGGATTGGTCAATGGGTATGAATAAGTAATAATATGCTATTGGACGATATGCAGACAGGTTCCATTAACATAACTGCTAAAGATTTTCTTTTAACAGTAGATAATAAATTCTCAATATTCCCGTTATTTTTACAATGTCAGATAGATAGATAGATTATACTTTATTTGTCCCCAAAGGGAAAATTAAAATTACTGTTGATATTGTAGCAGTAGGGGGCACTAGAGCTCCCTTGAACCCTCAGGTACCACTCCAAACACCAGGTAAAATTATAATTATTATTTATTTTATAATAACTATGTGCACAAAGCACCCTCCACTCCACACTACACATATAAGTACACTAATCACCAACAATAACCAATCCTCCACTCCCAGACACTTCGCCACCCTACCTCCCAGTTCAGCTCAATGTCTGGCTTTCCCAGAGTCCTTTTATATTCCCTGACCCGGAAGTGTTTCCCATCCTACAGTCCAAGTGATTTCTTATCACTTCTGGGTCAGATAAAAAGTCCTTCTCTTCAACCTGGAAACACGTCGTTCCCTCTGGTCATATGATCATGACGTGCTTCCGGGTTATAGGGCATGTATAAGTCCTTGAGCCTCCCTGCAGCGTCCTCTGGTGGGCCCCACGGTGTCCAGCAGGGTTGGGTATAAAAACTCCATTGTCCATAATTCACTGCTGGTCTTCGGGGCACTTCCAGGCTACAGGGAGGGCTCCATCTAGCGGCCTGGGGGTATTGGCCGGGATGAACAGCCGGCCATCTCCCACAATATATAGAATTCTGTAGCTCATAAAATCAGCACATACCAAAGATCACATTCACACACTATATTCCATTTCTGTCCTAAATCTCACATGAATACAAAAAAAGAACTAAGTATTCATTAATCACATTTAAGCTACGTATTCCAACATTATTACATGGCAGTCAAATTCTTTAAGGTGTTTATTTGATCAAATGAGTATCTTATAATAATCCATAAATAATTGTTATTTAGCCACAATTGCTATTTGTGTAAAAAATAATTTATAATTTATTTAGTGGTGGCTCTGAGGCTAGGGATCCACACTGACAATTGGAAGGTTGCCGGTTCGAATCCCGTAAATGCCAAAAGGGACTCTGTTCTGTTGGGCCCTTGAGCAAGGCCCTTAACCTGCAATTGCTGAGCGCTTTGAGTAGTGAGAAAAGCGCTATATAAATGCAAAGAATTATTATTATTATTTAGAATTGATCTGGTTACATGCCCACAACTACCTTGTTGTTCCCAGTGTATACTGCATAATTACCATGTTTGTTTTTCGACATATTGCAGGCATTAAACCTACAACTGCACATTAGAATAGACACTATACTGATGACATATTAATTTTTTCAAGGCACCTGAGGCTTTTAAACCACATAAAGAACCTAACGAGTGATTCTGTTTACTGGTCCAAATATGAAATTTCATGTATTAGAGGGGGATACTGTTGCCAAAAGTATACCTTTAATATGTGAGAAGTATGCCTCCCAATATAAATAGATAAACACGCTGTGACAGTAGGGAGCGCTGTCGCACCTCCAAACCCGCAGACAACACACCAAAACACCAGGTAAAAAGTCCAATAATGAATTTATTATTCCAATAATGTGCACAAAGCACCTCCACAATACACAATAATAAACAAATAATCAATAATAAACAATCAATTCTCCTCTCCACCCAGCAGCTCTGTCGCACTTCCTCCGAACTCCGGCTCAGTCTGCTGGGTTTCCAATAGTCCTTTTTATAGTCATTGACCCAGAAGTGCTTCTGTCCCTCAGTCCTTGTGATTCCATATCACTTCCGGGTCAGATGAAAATTCTTTTTTCTTCAGCCCGGAAGTACTTCATTTCTTCCGTCCCCGTGACGAGGTGGTACTTCCGGGCTATAATAGAAACACTCATGCCTCCCTGCAGCATCCCCTGGCAGCCCCTACGGTATCTAGCAGGGCTGTGAAGCCGAACTCCATTGTCCATGATGCCCTGCGGGAATTTGGGGAACCTCCATGTTGCAGGGAGGACTCCATCTAGCGACCTGGGGGTGTTGGCTGGGATAAACTGCCGGCCATCCCTCACAACACACACTATAGTCTGAACACACACCAGAATAACTAAAAATAAAGAAAATTAAAAAGAAAGAAAAACCTCAAACTTGGCGGTTGCAGTGAGGCATTATGCAGATGTAATGCTGTTGATGTAAATGAGCCCCATTAGCTCTTGTAAACAGTAAAGAGTGAGTTGCTTTTAAGTTACTTTTTGTCCCTGTTTCATAAAAAACTGAACACTTCACTGTCCAGCATTTGTTCTTAAATCCTAAGCCCATATATAAAATCTTCATGAAAATGACTAGAAATACAGCCAAATATGCTGTGAAGAAAATAACAGCCATACCCTTTTTCCTTTCTCTATGTGAGCCCACAAAATGTGTGGTATGGACACTGGCCTCTACACCACTAGATCACACTGTTTCAACATATTGTCACATGTATGCTTGGTAGACAACTTCAGGGTTCATCTAGTGCTAATTCCACCCCGAGTTGAGGGCTGGCGCTGTTGCCTAATGCCTTTTTTCCACAGACCTGACATCTGGCCCACCTCTTCCACTTTGCCTGCCTCTTAACCGGCTCCACTGCCATCTTGCTTTAGTCACCGTTATGTACTTGAATCTGAACAGACATTCTCACTTTTTTCTGTCAATTTTTTTTTGTTGTTTTGTTTCAGTCATATGGGGATCATCAGCTGGTGCCCTCTCACCAAACTAAACTAGCACTATTTTTGTATAGACTTCTTTTTCTGAGTTTCACGTGGAATACTCGTTTTCTGCTTGGCCATGCGATTGAGCGATGCAAAGAACTGGCACACCATCCACTACATATGCTCCAGCCACCATAAAAACCCTCACACTGTTCTAGTGTGGTGCTGAAGTGTCACCCATTACATGGCTGCACCCAATCTGAGTGGTTTGTTGTGTGGAGGGTGCAGCAATGCAGTGTAATCAGTGTGTGCTCCCAACCTCTCTCTCTCTTGCACTCAGTGTTACTGCGATTATCACTGACTTTCTGTGACACTAAATTAGGCAGTTTAAATTTACCCTTCAGTATATGCAGGATTAAATGTACACCTATGACTTTTGCTCAATTATTATCACTTGATTGCACAATAAACAATAAACAATTGGGGGTGGAGTGGTAGCTCTGAGGCTAAGGATCTGCGCTGGTATCCCGAAGGTTGCCGGTTCGAATCCCCATCACTGCCAAAAGAGATCGTACTCTGCTGGGCCCTTGAGCAAGGCCCTTAACTTGTAATTGCTCCAGGGGCACTGTACAATGGCTGACCCTGCGTTCTGACCCCAAGGGGTATACGAAAACTAACAAATTCCTAATACAAGAAATTGCATAAGGAGAAATAAAGAACAAAAAAAAAAAAAAAAAAAACCACTTAACCACCCCCTCACTAGCTGTCACCAGAGCAAGCACGTGCATGATGTTACCAATCAGGACAAGTAAATTTTTTGCGAGAAAACTCAATGCTTCTGCAAAAAAAACAGTAATTTTAAATTTTCCAGAGTTTCAGGAATAAACTTCCATAGCAATTCAGTAATGCATACCTGTTTTTATCTTTAATTAACACAATTAATTTTATGTCAATAAAATTGCATTAGGCTACTTGCCACTTTACAAAACAAGCTGACTATGTAGTGCACATTACTTTTAATGCATTACCCCAATACTGATTTTAAATAGTCGCCAGCATAATAACAAAATAAAGACAAGATCCCAATCACCAAATGCATAACAGCAAGAATGCCTTTCAAGATGGTGACAAGACGATTGTCATAGCAATGAAAAAAAAATTAAAAATTTGAATAAAAACAAAAAACAATGTATGAAACTTGGGTAAACTTTAGGTACTGCAAAAATACATCTCTTCCTCATTTACTATTATGTAACAAGACCTTCACAAATACTCCTTTGAGTCTTCATAACACAAAGCATCAGCAAAGTGTGTATTCATCTGTACAGTGTGACCTACTAACATAACGTCACTTTGGAGTGGTCTGAGGTGACTTAAGGGAGACACATTTCTCTTTGTATTACATACTTAGTGAATGCTTTATATTAACAAGTCATTTTACCGATATGTCAATACCCCACACTGCACAGAGGTGAATAACCTCTCTACTGATGTTTTATAAGTGTTACAAAGACCAAAAGAAGCCTAAATTAAAGTCTTGTTACATAAGAGTAAATGCATTTTTGCTGTATCTAAACTAAAGTGTTACCAAAACTTGCACACTCATAAGACATAATAAGATTTATAAAAATAAAATGTAAACAATGTATCAAAGGCAGGCAAAGTAAAGTTCACAACAGATAGCAAACAGACATTGGATTTAAACCCAGGACACCTAATCTATGAAGCAGCAATGCTAACCACTGCACTAGCAAGTCTCCACTTTTCAAAGCTATAAGACAAAACATGATACAATTCAAAAGATTGATAAATGCAGGAAAGCAAAACTCTACATAGTTCAAGTTAAAGGGAGACGAACTGGAAACCTGTCCAGGCACTGGCAATCCACAATACATAATTGAGCAGATAATGAAAATCAAATGATGGATGTTGGTACCAAGTTGAAATCCTTATTTTCAAAGTGTTTTCTTTCCTCTTGGGTTTTACACTGAACATAAGATCTGAAATGAAAAGAAAACTTCTTTTCTGTTACAGCTTGGAAATTCAGGTGAAATTAAAAATAAATCCTTCAGATCTCACATCACTTTCACCACTTCTGCTCATGAATGCATCGCTATCATCTCACTGCCTTGGAGAAAACGTTTAATACTCTCTACTGCATGGAAAATAGTGCATGACTTCTTAAAATGAGGAGTATGGCACGCGCGAGAAAACCAGTTGAAATGCTACCTCACAATGGTGTATTCACCAGAAAAAGAGACCGCTGAATTTATGATACTATGTGCCATATAATTTTCAGTCACATTGCTTGATTTATGTTTTGCTAATCACACGCATTTGGCAGAAAGTGCACCTCTGTGTGTGTGTCTCAGAAAAGTGTGGACAGCCTACCTTAAACAACCTTTATGGATTTTATAGTTTAAACATTCCTATAATAACTCTATTGGCCCCTTGGTTAAATAAAATGAATTGTGTGTTAGACAGGGCACCCTTATAAAACATTCAATAAAATATCCATAAAAAGACAAAATTAGAAAGTAATATTTTGAATTCTTATGATAATTGGCAGAAGGCATGGTAGTGCATTGGTTAGCTTTGCTTCCTTACAGTTTCAGGGAACTCAGTTTGACTACTGGCATGGCCACAGTCTCTGTGGATTTTACACATTCTCCCCATGTCTACATGGATGTTTCTCTGCAAACTTTGATTTTCCTTACACACCCCAAAGATGGCTGTGTTTGGTTAATTGGTGATTTTAAATTGTTTTCATGTGGCTTTGTATGCGAGTGGGCTGTGCGATGGACAGGTGTCCCAGCCAGGGTTTGCTTCTGCTTAAGACAATCTCCTGCCTTAAGCCTGATGATGCCAGGATTGGTCTCCGTATGAAGCAGAATTGGATTAAGGAAATCTGAGAATGTTATGTTAAAATATGTCTCGATTTTACTAAAGCGGGATCTTAATGCCTGAAGAGCACTAGGCAAGATTTGCAATAAAAAATTTTAGCTAAGTGGCAATAAAATTGTGTTATCCTTGCTTAGCAGTTGGCATTCCAGTACTTGCAGGAGAACACTAATCATGTAACAGCAACATGAAGGGAGGGCGGGCAAAATATTACTAATAACAACAATTCTTTAAATTTATATGGACCTTTTCTCACTACTCAAAGTGCTTTACATAATGAGTGCGGATTCGCTTCAACCACCAGGGACGTGTGGTCAGGGGAAGCAGGTGTCATCATGAAAAGTAAAAAAAAATAATAATGATAACATAAAATGAATTTGTCCACTGGTCTGTGCTATAAATTTGTTTTCTGTATGATTCCAGCAATTTTGACAATTTTTATAGCCAAAATCGCTGAATTTATGCATTTCCTGATCAAATATAAGGGAGAAACGCGAGGTGTGGCAGTGACAAGACAAGCTGAGCCTCACCTCGGACTGTGCTAGCCCTCACACACTGGGTTGATGCATGCAATTGCCGCGTGCCTGTTGCTGTCTCTCTGTATATTGCCAATATAAGGTTTGCAGACACATTTATTATACACTCTGATTTTCCACAGTCTGGCTAATGTCTTTAATAAATGTGTGTGACATATCTAGTCTTGCTGATCGGACATAAAACTGCAGTGAAAAGGCACAAGGTGAGGCAGAGCCTACCGTGCCACACTGAAGGGGGTGAATGTGAGCCCAACAGGTGCTTTGTTGCTGCTGTTCTTTTACGCGGAGGAGCCAATAAGTTAGTGGTATTAGAAAGTCAAGTGCACTGCAGCGGTCTGTTTATTTTTATTTTTTGTTCCGATTGACTGCCAAAATGGAAGATTAAGACTTTTAAAACTAAAGAAAAATAAGGAGGACTTTTACAGGAAAGTGACAGAGATTTTCATGGACAAGGATAGGCACATGGACTTCATTTACAAACAAAGTTAAGATCATAAATGGTTTTCAATATTATAAAAAATGGGATCCGACTAAGAAAAAAACTATCCAATATTTAAAACTAAATTTTTACCTTAAATAAAATATTCTTTTGTTTTTCTTGCTTTCCTTTTGTTGGACAGTCTGTATTAAAATTGATTAAAGCATCAGAATTAAAAGCTTTTAAAAACAACTAAATATTTAAATCAAGGTCAAAACTGAAATCAGTTTTTTTTGTACACCACTCTATACTTTCATTTGTATTGAATAAGTATGAATTGTGGAATTGCAACAGCAAATTTTGAACACATGTAGGGTGCAGAGCAAATGCACTCTCTCCGCTCTCTGTCGCCAATATAAATATAACGTTCTTTCTTAGCCAAATATGAGCCTTACCTATGTGTGTGTAAAGAATGCTGATGAGATAAGAATCATAACCAGTAGTCAATGTGCATGCTGCCAATTGAATAGTGAATAAGTTACTCTTTTGGGTTCATATATTAGTAAATCTGATTCTGAAGGAGTCAGTGCCTCACTTGCCATGAACCTCACCACACGTCACTGTCAACCACCACTAATGTGTAGCATCCACTTGGATGATGCAACAGCAGCCATTTTGCACCAGTACGGTCACCACACATTAGCTGTTAGGTGGTGAGTTGGTGATAGAGAGATAGCCAATTAGAGACACGGGATGATTAGGGGGCCAGAATGACCAGGCCGTGATGTATAATTTAGCCAGGACTTCAAGAAACACCCTACTCTTTACGAAGGATGCCCAGGAATCTTTTATGACCACAGGGAGTCAAGACCTCAATTTTATGTCACATCTGAAGAACAGCACCACTTTTACAGCATAGCGTCCCTGTCACTGCTTTGCCGCGTTGGGATCCACATTCAGACCACGGGTGCATGCACCCCCTACACTGGCTTCACCATCACCTCTTCCAACAGAAACCCAAGCTTTTCCTGGTTGGTTTCCTATCCAAGTACTGATCTGTTCTGAACTGCATGTGGTACGGCTGCCAGAGGACATGCTTAGGGCAGTGCTCTGGTATTGCATCTCATAAGCTTTTGTAAACTCCTTGTTGTTATTCACAATCTGTTGTCTAGAGTTATGTAAGTTCTTGGTTGTATGTTTTGATTTTGCCCCTGTTTATTATTTTTTTCCTTTCTCTACATGTGTTTTGCTAGCCCTTGAGTCCTTGTGTGCTTTGGCAATCTCCTGACACTTTTTTCGGTCAACTGTTTTGGATTGCCTGCATTGATATGTGATGTATTACCCTTAGCACTGGTTATACATACATGGCAGGATAGCTAACTATAGTTTTATGAATATATAGATAAATAGTTAAAGGGCACCCTTACCTTTTGGGGTTTTTTTTTGCAGCACAGTGGTTGGTGCGACAACAGACAGTTCTGCAGAGGGCTCAGAAGCTCAAGAGTGCATAGTAAGTTCCCATAAGACGATAGGGCACAGTGTGGCTGGCATCACTGCAAGGGATGGAGACTGGAGGAGCACACATAGCATCTGCAGAGATTGATTCCCAAATATGAAACATTGTCGTAGATGCAAGGGGGCATCCAAGCTACAAATCATTTAGAGGTGTAGTATGAACCGAGAGAAGGTGTTGAAAAGAACCTCTGATTTAAATGCAGATGGAGGCAAATTGGGAAGGATAGACAGTGAGCTAAAGGGAGGAGTGTCATTAGTACACTTTAATTTTCTTGAAGAAAGAGCTTTCTGGACTGAAGTATTTGTGGAAGGAAGAAACTTTTATTTCTTTCAGATTTTTATTTTATTTTTTGACTGCAGAGAATATAGTGCAGGCCTTGTAAATATTTGTAAATAATGCTTTATCTTCCATTTCTGTTTTTTTTTTTTTTGCATACAGCTTGTTTTGGTGCATGTGTGTCATTACAGAACTGTGTAATAACACTAATCATGCAGAACCACAGATTTCCACTTGGTAATTTTGTCTTCCCTTTTCATGTGACTCTATATTACTTTTCCTTAGAACTTCTTTCGTACTGACGTAGGTCATGTCATTTTCTAATCCGCCTAATCCAGACCAGAGACTCAAGGGATGCTGGAGCCTATCCCAGCTAGCATAAACCACAAGGCAGGAACAAACCCTGGACAAGACTCATGTCCATCGCAAGGTAAGCACACACACACATACACCAAAAACACACTAGGACCAATGTCGTGTTGCCAATTCACCTAATCTGCATGTCTTTGGATAGTGGGATTTACCCAGAGCACCTAGAGGAAACCCAAGCAAACACAGGGAGATCATGAAGTCTCAACTCAAGGCGCAAACCTTAGTTTCCTTACTCCAATTCAGCAACTCTACCACTGCGCCGCCCACACATGTAAGTATTTTGAGATATTACTGGTAATAGGATTTAACACATGAGATCTTTTTGATCATTATATGAAAGCATAAAAGAATATGACTCTGTAAGGAATCTCAAAATACAAAATTTATTTCTATAGCACATTTATTTCTATAGCACACATAATTAGCACCATTGCCTCACAGCTTAGATTTTTCACCTAGCCCTCTGAGACACTTAAAAGACCATTGCATCATTATAATATACTCAAGAATAGTTTAATTCCTCCCTCTTCCATGACTTCAATGTATTTCATGAAATTAGTCAAAGTTCCCAAACATTTCCGTTAACTCGTGGCAATAATGTACACCACAGCATTTATTTATCACTATTAATGGCAATGCACTACTTAATCCTGCAATTTACAATATCAACCAATACTATTTTAGCTCATAATTTGGATATGATATTAACATACTAATATTACAAGGTGAACATTATATTACATTTATTTCAGCACAAATTGATATTTTTCTTTAAACTAATGTAACATTTGTATATTGACTTGGAGAAGACAGTAAGAGAAATGAAAATGACCAGAAGATATATGAGTTAAAAACAAGCTGAAGTCAAAACCTTAGTCACAGCAATCAGTTGTCAAAGCCAAAACATGATCAACAATTCAAAATAAGGAACAAGAGCAAAGAATTTTATTAACTGGTGTGGCCTGCAGGGGGTGCTCCAGCTCCCCAAGCCTGACACAGACAGATGCAGACATAAGTCAGGCAACACATACGGCTTGTATTGTTTTGTGGGAAACTGTTCTTACAAGTGTTTCCCACCTGCACAACACAATACAAGCACATACAGTAAAGCAGCACTCAGCAACCCTTTCTCTACTCTCTCTCTGTCTCCACTCTTCCTCCTACAGCAAGCATTGTCCTCCACCTCCTGACTCTGGCTCCTTTTTTTGTGATACCCAGGAATACTTCTGGTGTCCCGTAGGCTTGGTCCGGACGCACTTCTGTGTAAGTGTAGTGTTCTTTAGGTTGAAGTAGAGACACACTTAGAGTAATGTTTTGAATGCTGTTTATTTTCTAACCCTATTTAACCAACTCTTCATACAGCGTGTTTTTTTAAAACCACACCCTTCCCTAAGGATGACATATGTCCCAAAAGACGCAGACCATAGTAATCAATACCGGAACATAAAATAATCGACAAAAGCATTATTAAACAATCATATACAACAGTAAGGTGGGAGCCCGATGAAGCAGGTTTCTGTCCTGTTCTGTCCTTCTGTCAAAGGTTATATCCACCAAACTTAAATACCCCAAAGCTTTCCAGGATGACCTTTAAATCGTTGCTTTTAATGACATCACAAGTGAACACACTATGGAATTCTGGGGAATGGTTGAAACAATTGTCCAGAAAGGTGGCACCTACTGCAAAACAAAATTGTGTTGTAGTAAAATGTAAATAAATTTTCATCTTTAGCAAAATGTGTTAAACACCAAAATAATCATCAGATTTTAAATCCTTACATCTCAAAACCATAGAAAAAATAGATAGCAGAAAATATGCACAAAAAATCCTTACTAAGCATAACACCTTTGGAGATTTCTGCCACACCTCTTTGTGAAATACATATATTAACAGTGACAAATAATATCTTACATTTCAACCAAAAATACATCTGAAACCAGAAAGCAACTGAATTACTCAGTGACATTTGCAAAACGGATGATGAGTATGCATGATTAATACACTGCTGAACTCTACAAACAAAGGACTGATTTTACAAACAGAATTTAATTTATTTACCAAAAGAGGAACTGATTATGTATTACTTAATTCTTAAGATGAACATTGAGAAAATGCTAAAAAGAAGTTCACCAATCAAGTACAGCAAAAGAATCTGAGAACACTCTCAAAGAAGTCGACAATGTAGTTGCAACCAATGTTAATGAAAATCAAGGAATAAAGAACTAATTTAACAATACTATAAGATTTATCTACCCATTGGAAGGTAATGAAATTGACATGCAAGATTTTCTGATATAACAGAAAAACTGCAGCTCCACACTTCACGTATAGATGAGCTGTGTGGGCCTTTAATGTTTTCCAAATTATGTTAAATCTCTACAAGGCTGGAAATCATTAAATTCAGACAGCAATACATGTATTAAACATAGATTAGGCCTTTTAATGTTTATTAAATTCATGAAAGAGAAGGGAACACATGTCTTTACGTAAAACACGAGACCAGGGGTCATTCTCTGTTTTTTCCAAAAAAAGAAATTCTCTAAACTTTTATTATGCATCATCCCTGAAACTCCTGTTTATGTACAAAATGTAAATTCTGATTATTTTTCTTGCCCAGTCCTCTTTCATCAGTTTTATTTAATTTACTACTTGCATAAAAATCTGGAACAACCTGAACAAAAGCCATCTATTACTCATTTACTTTTATGTAGCAATACCTTAACAAAGGCTTTGTTTGGTTTTAGTTATGTTTATAAAGCATTAGTAAAGTGGTTTATTCATCTCTGCGCAGCATGGCATATTAAGAACTTGTGATACGTTGGTAAAATTACTTATGAATATGAAGGATTTATAGGTCTTATACTGAAGTATGGAACATCTCGCTTAGGCCACTTCTGACCATTCCAAAGTGAAGATATTTTACTAGACTCCATTGCACAGATGAATAAGCACTTTACTGTTGCAAGTATGATTTTCACCAAAAATGCCTTTATTCATGTCTTGTTACATAACAATCTATGAGTAATAGATGCATTTGTACCTAAACAAAGCCTGATGGAAGTACTTCCAGATCAGTTGGAAGTCCCAAAAAGTAGGGATGATGAATCTCTGCAGCACCCTTCAGTGGCACACTTGAAACCTGACAAGACTGTCGTTCCCAGAGGGCCGTGTGAGTGTCTGTACAAGTATTGTCGCCCAGGGAGACAGCCAATCAGCGTGTTGGGGGAGCATGTAATCCTGCCAGGTTGTCTCTCTCTGACCTTCCACTACACAACCTCCTGGCCAGGTATTGTTCCTTGGTCCACCCCTGCTGGGATGCCAGTGTACCTATTGCCACACTGGCATCTTCTGCCTGAGGTAGGGCATTCTTCGCCCTGTTTCTTGGGCCATTATACGACTGGCTTCCTGTCCATTGAAGGAACCATGCCCTATCCCAGCAAGTCCATTTGTGCCATCCATCACACCTTGCATATCATCTTACATGTGATCAGTTTTTCTTGTTTTTCTCAAAACAGTTCACAAAGTCCTCAATCATTTGTACACAAGGATTTAAACGTCTATTCAAATTTAGTTTGAACAGCCGGAAAGAAAGTGCAACAGTTCCTATCAACTGAATCTGTCTGCTTCTTTTTAGTGCATTGAACATGCTACTGCTTTATCTTGTGTCCACATTTGCAGAGTGTGTGATGTATAATCATTTTTGAATTTCTATGGTGGATAAGAGGTTAAACTCTGTCTGGGAATCTAGAGATCTATACTAGGCAACTGTGCAGATTCCTTCTAATGGAAGATAAGATCAGGTGCTTCTGGTTTGCTGTTTCCTCGTGTGTGTAGAGTAAGATATTACAGTATATGATCACTTAAGTGCACATTTACCTTTTATAATTGTTACCTTTAAAAGGCAAGTATTGGACTGTGCAGTAATTTTTAGTACTATGACAGATTAGTGTCAAAGATAACTAAATTGTAGACACATTTGGCTCAGTTTAGAGATGACACATTCTTGTTGCTGCCTGCAAAATTTCCACACACTGATATACTGTAACTTTATTTTTTCAGTGTTTAAGGTCAAGTAGTTATTTTTTATCCACAGTTTTAACTCAATAAAACAGCTGCTTAATTATGTTCATATAACAGGAGGAGACTACACAATACAAAGAAGATACAGTATTTCAATCTAGATAACATTTTTAATAGATAAACATACAATCATGTCCATAAGTTTTTGGACAGTGACACAATTTTCATAATTTTGGCTCAGTACATCACCACAATGGGTTTGAAACAAAGCCATCAAGATGTGATTTAAGTATAGACTTTCAGCTTTAATTCAAGGGGTTTAACAAAAATATTGTTTGAGCTGTTTAGAAAATACAGACATTGATTAGCATTGATTGTCTGACTGACTGTATGTGAAGTTAACAGATGGGCCAAAACACTGCCAATCCTGTTTGATTAGTTTATGAAACCCTTATTGCTCTGCATATTAGTGTTATTACAAAAGGCTGAAATTTGCAGATGTTATTTTCATGTTTGTTAAGATGGGCAAAATGAGAGCCAGCCAAGGTGTAGGTGCAAAAGTGAGTTAGTGCTTTTATTTAAAATCATTCCAAAAAAAAACGTGAACAGTGCAGTGTACCAACTCTTCAATAAATAATCCATAAAAACAGTGTGAAGGTGAAGGATAAAAACAGGTCAATAAATAATCAAATAAACACAATGAGGTTAAAAGCCAGAGACAGTCCACAAAAACTATGACCCCCAATTGCTGTCCTTTTAAACTGGCGCCTCCTACTGTTATCTTGTTTGGACCTCACAGAAGGAGGAGACACCCACCAAAAGGTTCAGTTCACCATCATATCCTGGCATGGGTTCCCATGGCAAAGCCTTTGGCCTGGGACACTGCATCAAGCCATGTACATCTCCCACCGCCTGTTCCTTGGCGTCTGTGGGAGACACCGCATATTGTGCTGCTCCTACTCCCTGGCAAATTACTCGGTAAGAGTTTACAACTATCCTCTCTCATTGAGTTTAGGTGAGACAAGCCACTTTCTGCGAGGAACAATTGAGGCATCTGACCGATCCACCTGCACCACACGTGTATGCGGCATGATCGGCCCTGCATCCTAAATTAGCCACGGAATGAAGCGTGCCTGCACACACCTGGACCCGATTTGTATCCTGCACACGATTACTTATTTAAAACTTCCTAACACCACGGACCGTGAGTCACACTGCCAACAGACCATGCCCTAACACTGGAAGTACTCCTGGGTTCTAGATAAAAAGAGTTTTTCTGCCTCACCTCAGGGGGTCGAGTTGAGAGTCAAAGAACAACATATGCTTGGAGGAGGAAGAGTAGGATGTAAAGGGGGAAGACTTTTATTCTTACAAACGCCATTGGCTCCCCCCTCCCCTGGGATGACTTTAGGCAGCAATTCTCCAAGTGGTCCACCTCCTTCTGGAATGACTGTTAGTGGCAATTCTCCAAGGGGGACAAACAAAGTGAAAGACGGTGTCAATTATGGGTCTCGAAGACACACAAAAGGCGAAACTAGGTCATTAGAAAAAAAATTGAGACTTAAATAGAAATTTTAACTCTCCATTGGGTACTTCTTTCTAAAATTATATTTGAACTACAGTTAGACAAAGACCGTCCACAACCAATAACTACTGTAACAGTAGCACCTCAGTCCATGCCATTATTGACATCACTACATTTGCAATATGTTGCTTGTGAAAGCTATTGAACCACCACAAGCCTACATGGGCTCAGTTTTTAATAATATGACATTGGTAAGTGCTTTTACGGAGCATGTTCAGTATTTAATGTAGCCTACTACAAGATGCATTCTATCATTGCTGTTGTTTTTGAAAATGATTCATTTTTAGAAAAATATTCAATAAACAAAAATGTGGTAACTATCTGATGAAGTAACTAAAGAAATTTAAAATGCTCCAAATTTCATATCACTTCACCAAGTCTCCAAATACATACGTTTTCTAACTTCTTATTATAATTTTTACATCACTGGGGGCCGTGACAAGATTCCATCCATCCATCCATCCATTTTCCAACCCGCTGAATCCGAACACAGGGTCACGGGGGTCTGCTGGAGCCAATCCCAGCCAACACAGGGCACAAGGCAGGAACCAATCCTGGGCAGGGTGCCAACCCACCACAGGACACACACAAACACACCCACACACCAAGCACACACTAGGGCCAATTTAGAATCACCAATCCACCTAACCTGAATGTCTTTGGACTGTGGGAGGAAACCGGAGCTCCAGGAGGAAACCCACGCAGACACGGGGAGAACATGCAAACTCCACGCAGGGAGGACCCGGGAAGCGACCCCGGGTCTCCTAACTGCGAGGCAGCAACGCTACCACTGTGCCACCGTGCCGCCCATCATTTCAAAAAAGAATGAAAAAGTAGTGTTATTTCAGCCCAATATCCCAAATTCTTAAAAGTCTTAAACAATTTCAATCAAGCTGCTGCTTATATATTAAACAACCTTAATGAGAGAAGTTAAGGCGCCAAGATTTTGGTTTACCTTGATGATTGTTTTGCCAGTTTATAATTTGAAGATACAGTGTGATTGAATGGACACACTTGACTTCATTCAAATGAGCTCATGTAAATGAAAAAGAAGGAAGCCATAGGTTGGATGGCTAAAAAATACAATTTGGTTCACTCTTCGTTTGGTTCTGACCCTCGGCACTAAGAGAAAATAAACATACAAATTTAGGAGCAAAAGAAAAACAAGTGGATCAAGTTTTCGAAAAATGAATGTTTGGATGTGTATACTATATCTGAAGCACCATGAAACTGTAAACTAATTTCTTATGATTCTTATATGATGATATAAATCAAAGCATCAGAGTGAAGACAGTTTCATGACATCATTCATGGTCAATTTCCAGTGCAGAGCCAGTTTTTGATTAGGGCAGTAAATCTTCCTTCACCCCGTCAACCTCTGGAGCAGTAGACAATGTAAATAGTCTGCTTCTAAACTTTACCATGCGTTGCTTTAATCACAAACTAGCTTCCAGGCCTGCACGAAGGTCAGTTTCAATTTCTAGTGACTTTTTTTTTTTGTTTTGTTTGTGTGCTTTCGGAGTTATCTGATAGGGGTCTGTGCAAACGTGTACACTGCTGTCCAGTCCGGAGACTTTCAATTATTTCCAGTTTGTTTTTTATTGCTTTTCATATATTGAAAGATGGGTTTCAGAAGTCAGGCCGTCTGTTTTTAAAAATAATTTAGACTTGATGTAAGATATAAATGATGACATGAAATTGCTAAATCTAACATATGTAGTTGAAAGTCATGTGTTACTAAACTAGTGGAAAATAAAAAGACAAGGCAGATGACTGTTGGCCAAGCAACCGTGGGTGTAAGTCACAACACTTCCTTGATTTTTTGCAGATTTGCTATAAAAATTCAGCACGGAAAGACTGATTGCACTTGGTTTTAAAACCAGCAAAAACATCCATGCTAGCAAACCTTCACCTGAAGAGAGAAGGAACGCTTCCTTTTGGCCAACTTGTACAAATGTTATTAACCTGAAATAACCATCTCAAAGTTGAGTAAAAAAAGAAGAAAATACTACATCACTCTTCTTTTGCCCTGAATACTTTAAAGCATATCAAGCATATTTTTGTTTTGAAATTTAGATTCATATAACATAATCCTAAAATTTATTTTTTGCCAAAAAATCACAAATGAACAGGCTGTTTAAAGCTGTCAATATATCAAAAACATTGATAGAGTTTAATATATCCTAATAAGACTTTTGTGTACATGTCTTTGCTAATTTCCTGTCCATAAATACAGCTGTACAGTGGTGTTCTTGAAAACTCAACAGTTATTACAAATACGAGATACCAGGCATCATCTATTTGATATTACATGTTGATCGTTATTGGAAAGGACTTCATGACTTACTGTATTCAGCAAGCTTGAATTAAAAATGAATTCAATAAGATAACCTTGCTCTGATCGACAGTATCTCAAGGCTTCAACTTTCATTTTAGTTTGCTGAAAAGGTATTGCCAACAGTCTGAAGTTTTTGGATGACTCTCCAAGTATAGTTTCACAACAGACATGCTCTCAGTTGATAAGTAGACACCTGAGATAAATACAAGACAAAGAATGTAATGATATGCATACAAAGTGCAAGACAATACAAGAAATATGTTGGAATTGATTATAGTCTTCAATGTCAAGTACAGCATAATTCTAGATCCAAAAAATGGGAAGGTTTCCACAACTGACAAATTAACACTAGAATCCCTGAAGACTCTTCAGTACGCAAGTGACTCTCCACACTAGTGTTTAGATCTGACGGTGCCATGCTGACACTTCAGTATGCGAGCAATGGTACAAGAATGCAGTCAGACTTCTTTTTTTGGGCACATACACCAGGCTTGAGAGAGCTTTTTGCCCTTTCTGCGGTGGTGGGTGGATGGGATAGCAGGCTGCTTGCTGCTTGTGCTGATCGACACATTTACAAAACAAAAGACGCTGATGGAGAGGTGTGAAAAATTTAAGGTGGGCCGGGATTACAAGTTTTTTCGTAGGCTTCAGGGATTCTAGTGTTAATGTTAAGTATGGAGAGGGGAGGTAATATTGGAGTTCCCCTCTTGAAGTCTACTGTAATCTCTAGTTTTAAGTATATTTAGCCTCAGATTGTTCTGACCACACTAAAGGGCCAGATGCTCAACCTGCAGTCTGTATGCAGACTCATCACTGTTTCTAAATAAGTTCAATGGTGGTTGTTTCACCTGCTTATTTGAGGAGTTTGACAGAAGGGTCTTTAGAGGTGCAGCCATTTGTATAGAAGGAGAAGAGCAGCAGGAAGACCACATATCCCTAGGGGACACCAGTGATTATTCTACAGGTGCTTCAGTTGAGTTTCCCAAGTTACACCTCCTGTTTCTTATTTGTCTGGAAATTGGTAATCCACCAACAGGTAGGACAGGGACATAAAGTAGGGTGAGTTTAGTGTGGAGGAGTGCAGGGATGAATTTATTAAATGCTGAGCTGAAGTCCGCAAACAGAATCCTTGTATAGGTCCCTGGATGTTGCAGGATGTAGTGCATACCCATATTGACTGCCTCATCCACTGTCCTTTTTGCTCATTGGGTGAACTGATAGGGGTGCAACAGGGTAACTGTGAAGTCATCCAGGTGAACTTACACCAGTCTTTTAAAGGTTTCCATGACCACAGATGTCAAAGCAATAGATCTATAGTCATTCAGTGTGAAAAAAGTAAAGCATATTGTAACACTGACTGACACGTAGATTTCAGAAGGACTGATTTCAGGCTGTAGAGTCCCCTGCCTGAGTTCTTCATTAAGGTGGAGAAGAGTTAAAGAAGAGTTCTTCATTAAAGTTCTTCATTCTTCATTATGCTTTCTGGCAATTTGACCAATGACTCAAGTTTGCCTCAAGTGTGTGTAACTTGCACCAGTATGATGGCATGGGCACCAGTGATTCAGAATAAGCCAATCTCGGCTGGTGCATTCTGGCATAGGCTGTTGGTTTTGTTAACCCCAATCCTAGATAAGCAGAACATAAACATATTGATAAGTGAAAAATATGCTATTTAGAAAAAGAACAAGACCGCTTGTCTTCATTAATTTAATTGTTTACTTCTTTATTTCATCCATGAATCCATTTTCATAACTGCATAATCCAGTTTAATGAGTTAGAACAGGAACCTTTCCTTGTAGCACTGAGTGCAATACAAGATCCACCCCTTGCACCCAGAGAATACTTTCTCACATGGGGCCGACCTAAAATCACATGTTTTGGGGATTTCAGAGTAAAAAATGGAGCATATGAAGAAAAAAGGTGCAGACACAGAGGGAATATGTAAGCCCCACAAAGTTAATGGCTAAGCTACAATTTCAAACCAAGACTTTGGAGCTGAGAGACAATAATCCTAACTGTAGAACCACCACATCTCTATGAATATCTATACTAATAAAAGGCAAAGCCCTCACTGACTGACTCACTCATCACTAATTCTCCAACTTCCAGTGTAGGTGGAAGGCTGAAATTTGGCAGGCTCATTCCTTACAGCTTACTTACAAAAGTTAGGCAGGTTTCATTTCGAAATTCTACACGTAATGGTCATAACTGGAACCTGTTTTTTGTCCATATACTCTAATGGAGGAGGCGGAGTCACGTATCGCGTCATCACGCCTCCTACGTAATCACGTGAACTAAAAACAAGGAAGAGATTTACAGCACGAGTCAAACGCGGGAACGAAGGTAAATGACGTTAAATTTTGAGTGTCTTTTAATACTGTGTAAGCATACATATTAACACGTGCAATTAAACGTGTGCATTTACGGGGTGATTTCTCAGGCTTAAAAGCTCGCCTTTTATTAAAAAGGTAAATGCTAACTGTTTTCATTCTGAAGGGCACAAACCACGTTAGATTTCAGCCGTTAAACGCGCAAAAATGTCGGTACACCAGATAAATAAGCGCAACATATTATCAGTTGTATTGTATGCTTACAATACATATAGAAATGTGTTAATCGTTAACTAATATTATGGGATGGTGTTTTTCGACTCGCGCCTTGATTTAAACGATTGCATGTCTTGGTGGGTTTGCGTAGCTTATTGTCAATATCTTTACACCTCTTTTTAAGACTTAATTTAAAAAGGTTTTCTTTTCTTCTTAATTAAAATTTAAAAGCAATACTTCACTGCTGCGAAGCCCCTCTAGCGCTGACGTCCGAGGTTCGATTAGCGTAAGCGAGTGCAGTGAGTGTGTACGCCTGATGAGCCAAGAATAAGGGGGAAAGACGTGTCGCGTACTCTTTGCATTATTTGACAGTAAACTATTTTCAACCATTCTATGATCTGCTTCTCACAACTGAAGGCACCGTGGCTGATGTTACCTGACTTGCTGGCCAACCATAAGCATTACCTGATAGGTAACCACCCACTCACTTCACTCCCTTACGGGAATCGAACCTCGGACGTCAGCGCTAGAGGCGAAGCCCCTAAAATTGCTCCACAGCGTGTGGTTCGTTTATTTGACAGCATGTAGATCGGGGTAATTACATTCACGGCATTCGTAGTCTGATTCACAATCTGATTGTATGGATGGTTACCTACCAGGTAACGCTTATTGTTAGCCAGCAAGTCAGCTCGAAGTGATCACTCGAGTGAAGGCAGCTTCACAAAAAAACAGATCCTTAACAAACTGTTATTGGTATATTTTCACTCAATTTTAAAAGGTTTTCTTTTCTTCTTAATAAAAATTTAAAAGCAGTACTTCGCCGGTGCGAAGCGCAGGGATTTGAGCGACTGACGCATACAGACATATTCATGAGTGCAGGTACTTCTGAAAGAAAGCACCGTGTAAACCTAAAGTTTAAGTTAAGTTCATAGACCTACAAAAGGTTGCCATTGATTTCAGGCAAGATTGCTTTTCTCCTGTACAACTATACGTTGCATTCTCAAGAGTGTGCTTGCACAGCTTGGTCATATTACTACCGGAGTGCTGAACTGACAACGTGGTATACAACCACAACTATAACAATCGTAATAAACGAACAAAAAAACAGCGGACAACCCGTGGATTAAATAAAAAGGCTGCTTCCGTTGGTGAAGGAATGAAAAAGGAAGACCTTCTATGGCGTTCGTTTATAAAACAGCGGAGAGGCTGTGTGAAGTCAGCTTCACAAAAAACCAGATCCTTAACAAATTGTTATTGGGATATTTTCCCTCAATTTAAAAAGGTTTTCTTTTCTTCTTAATAAAAATTTAAAAGCAGTACTTCGCGGGGATTTAGATATATATATATATATATATATATATATATATATATATATATATATATATATATAGATAGATAGATAGATAGATAGATAGATAGATAGATAGATAGATAGATAGATAGATAGATAGATAGATAGATAGATAGATAGATAGAGATATATATATAGATGTATATAGAGATATAGATATATACATATATATAGGTAGATATACATATATAGATATAGATATAGATATAGATATATAGATATAGATATATATATATAGATATAGATATATATATATATATATATAT